>NC_062191.1:5690689-5703189 GCF_912470025.1 Vespa velutina
AAGAGAGAAAAAGAGAGAGAGGGAGAGAGAAAGAGAGAGAGAGAGAGGGAGAAAGAAAAAGAAAAAGAGAAAGAAAAAGAGAGAGAGAGAGAGTCAGCTTTATATAGCTAAATCATTTTATCATTTTACACGGGCTGATTCGGCCGATTGTAGAGGGAGCAAGGAGAAAGGAGAGGGTCAAAGTGGTGATAGTAGTAGTAGTAGTAGTAATAGTAGTAGTAGTAGTAGTAGTAGTAATAGTAATAGTAGTAGTAGTAGTAGTAATAGTAATAGTAGTAGTAGTAGTAGTAGTAGTAGTAGTAGTAGTAGTAGTAGTAGTATTAGTAGTAGTACTGATGGTTAGAAAAGTGGGAAGGAGGGGAGGGTTGGAAAAGGGTTTTGATGAAAAAGGAAAGAATGAGAGTGTAAAATGTTTGAGACTATAAAACTCTTTCGGTGTTGAAAGTTATGCCCATTAAGGATTAATAAAGCACTGAGGTGGAAAAGAGCCAAGATGACGGTTACTTTCCTTTTCCCTTTTCCCAAGAGAAAGAGTGAGAAAGAGAAATAAGAGAGAAAGAGTGAAAAAGAGAAAGGAAGAGACAGAGAGATAAAGTAAAGGAAAACGAATGAAAAGTAGAAGTAAGATTTGAGCCGCTTGGCGAATTTCCAGACACGAATTTATTTATCTTTTACACGTTAACGGCTCCGCGGATTGTGAGCTTTGATGCTTCTCAACAATTTCCAAACTCATTTATATACCTGGTTATATCTTATCCTAAAGACTCTTAGACTTATGCGGGTTTAACCATTAAAGATGAGAATTCGTGAACGTGCTTTTAGTAAAACGTAAAAATTTCAAACAGATTTTCTTGGTAAAAAAAGAAAAAAAAAGAAAAAAGAAAAAAGAAAAAAGAAAAAAAAAAGATAGAAAAGGGAAAAAAGAAAAGGAAAAAAAAAAGGGAAAGAAGTTAGTTACGAGAAACGAAACGGTCGATCACGTGTTGCATCGATTTAAGCTGGAAGCGATAAAGTTTCGTAATTAAAACGGTTAGAAACGAAATTTTTCGACGTTGATTGAAACCGCGTTACGTTCGATTGCGTGTTTTGTAAAAGGGACGAATCGAAAGAGTAGAATGAGAAAAATTTGAGACGATTAAAGTGGTATACAACCGTAATCAATTCAATTGAAAATAAAATAACTTGATTTAAACGCGAACGAGTAATATATTGTGACCGTTAATACTTTAATAGATCCGATCGTTAATGCATTTAATTGACTCGTAGTAATTATTTTTCATTAGATACGTATTAACAATCTGGACTAATAGTTAAGTGTTTCGAATAATACGTAGAGATAGATGTATGGTGATTCTCGATGCGGGATCAGATCTAACAGGAAACATGCTTTTGCACTTTGGATTATATTCCCAGAGCAGATCGTTGATTGTCATTTTGCATATACCGATCAATAATGTATGCCGATTGTTAATTCCGCATCAGAATTATCGGCTCGTGCTAACGAACGTTTCCGAATGAGAATTGGATCGAAGTTAACTCTACGATCGAACCTGATAAAATAATGCATTTCATACATATATATATATATATATACATACTTATAAAATTTATAATATCGACGATTTGTTCGACACTTACATATGTAGATAATAAATATTTATCGACATTATTATCAATGAGTTTTCTTTATATCGATACTGACAAATAAACAAAAAAAAAAAAAAAAAGAAAAAAAAGAAAACGGAAAAAAACGAACAAACAAAAAGACAAAAATAAAAAAAGAAACAAATAGCAACGAACAGGATAATATAATTCTTACTGAGGAACATGTTATTCCATGTTTACGAAATTTCTTCTAGGGTCACACCAATGTATGGATAGAACGAATGTACTGCCTAAATGTTTAACCGATGCCCTCGATCCTGGGATATTTATGGGACGAATCTCCGGATTGTAGAGGGTTGAAGTGGAATGGGCCATCCTTCACAAAGGCTTCATATTTTTCCTACGATCGTCTTGCATAAATCAAGGGAGTAAAATCAATTTCGCATTTTCTACGAACCACCAGAGGGCTGCCGTTATTTGCTAGGCACGATTTTCAGTCGTTCGTGTGAGTATAAGTGTTTCATCGTATATATGTGCGTTTGTGTAAGAGAAAGAGAAAGAGAAAGAGAGAGAGAGAGATAGAGAGAGACAGAGAGAGAGAGAGAGAGTTAGGCAACGCGATGTTAGACCGTACACGAGGAGTTGAATACATCGTCGTTCACCGTAATGGCGGCGTACCGCTATAAGGAGGCTGTTCTCTTACGATGAACGTGCTGGCCCTGGGCCACGCTAAGATAGATCTCTGTTCCGTGACGTGTTTGTCGAGTCGCGTGACGTACCGAGCAGCATCCATTACTTTATGAACCCTTTGCTTGTATAAGTACCTACAACCTTCGTGCGAGGAGAACGAACGAATCTTCGTTGCATCAACATTGGACCTTCCATTCCATCCTTGGTATCCTCTTATTTCCATCGGCTGCCAATGGTTAGTAGATCGATTTATTTCACTTTGAAATTTTCTCTCTCTCTCTCTCTCTCTCTCTCTCTCTCTCCCTCTCTCTCTTTCTGTCTCTCTTGTGCGCCTGTCCGTTAGTATCTTGGGAAACGAGATTGATGAAAATGATTGACCCACGATTCGACATAGAAATTATCGTTCGTTAGACGTAACAACGTTGCAATTCGCGATCATACGGTTTAACCCACGAGAAACATATCATAAGGTCTAATCAAATGACGATAGAAAATTTCTAATTGAAACTTGAGCTTAACTGGCTAGGTAATAATATTATACATACATAGATATGTACACATACAATAGATACATAGATACATTGAATAAGTTTCGTGATAATCGTATATCAATTCTGTAATTCGGGATGATGTGGAAAGAGAGAAGAAAAAAAAAAAAAAAAAAAAAAAGAAAGAAAGAAAAAGAAAAAAAAGACATAAATAATGTTCTACTTTTTTTTTTTGCCTTTTCCTTGCTTTTCTTTTCTTTTTTCTTTTTTTCTTTTTTTTTTTTTTCACAACACGAATCAAAAGATATCCTTTGTTCGGTATTAATCGTTTTCGCTAATCGATATAACAAGAACCCAAGGGAAAACGTGTTGTAAACCGTAAAGTCGTTCATTTTCCTGCCTTCACGATAACGGAGATATCGTGAGAAGTTTGTTCGGAGTCACATATCCATGGAAACTATCACACGTACTTACTAACACACTAGTAAACAAACGCGCGTTCGTGCGATCGTAGAAGGCAGATCTACGATGGTACGCTAGCGGCAGGAGTCTCGGTCCATAAGCGTTAGCTATCGGAGTTCCCATTAACCTCGATGGCTACGGAGGAACTCCTTCGAGTATCTTTTTTCTTCGATCTAACACCTTTCACGGGAAGAACCTTGTTTGTTGTTGTCATTTAAGCTATTCCCCCAAGAGACTTTATTCCTTTACTTTGATTAATCAGACTAGATTACGCGAACTATATCGTTCTACGATCTTTTTTACTTTTTCCTCTTTTCTTTTCTTTTTTTTTTTTTTTATTTTTTTTCTTTTTTCCTTTCTTCTTCTTCTTTTTTTTCTTTTTTATCATCTTGATCTCTATAGATCAGAAACAGAATACAGTATATATGTATATATATATATATATATATATATATATATATATATATATATATATTATATCCTTTTCTTTTTTCTTTTCTTTTTTTTTCATTTCGTCTATAAATATCGATTGATAAATGATTGAAAAGAAATTTTATAAAACGGAAAGTAATTCACATTCGTGGTATATTCCTAATTTATTCGATTCGTATGATACATATGGATAAACGATGACACCGTTCTGAGTGAGATCGAGAGAGAAAGAGAGAGAGAGAAAGAGAAATCTAAAGGAGGTATCGAGATGTGGATCGAGAAAGGGAACCAAAGCAAACTCGAAGATCCTCGTCCCGCGATATCGTCGGGTCACGAACCCCGACGCCTATTTGTTATTGTAATCTGCATCACTATGGATGAGACACGGATAATGGGCTCTTCGGATTTGCTGGGTCAACCTCGAGAAGGGTAAAAACGAATCCGTGGTCATGGCACTTTCTGAGTACACGTATATATATATATATATATATATATATATATATATATATATATATATATATATATAATAAGTAAATATACTTCTACACACGTTTTGTATCGATATTCAAATTTAGTTTTTCTCTTTTCTTTTTCTTTTTTCTTCTCTCTCTCTCTCTCTCTTTCTATCTCTCTCTCTCAGAGAAATTATGATCGAAGAAAGAAGAAAGAAGGAAAAAAAAAAGAAAGAAAAGAAAAGAAAAGGAAAGAAAAAAAGAACGAACGATAACCATATAACTTCGTTTATTAATTTTGTAGAAATATGTTTATCGATTATGTACACAGATTTCTACATATGATTTCGTAGAAATTGAAAATGTTTAACGATTTCGTTAAATTCATAATCCAGGGTGTAGTTCACGATCGACCATAAATTTCCCTGTTCATAATACACGCTATAATTTCCTTCTTCTTCACAGTCCGATACACAAAGAATCGAATTGCATTTTGAGGCTTGCCCGTGCGTGAGTTACGAGAAAGGAAAATCAATTGCCTTAGGGTAGAAGGATATAACTAGGGAACCACAGGACATGGGTCGACGAGTATTGCAAACGCGTATTGTCGGCGTCTTACCGAGTACGATGAAGCTGCACACATCTATTTCATTTCAATGGAACTTCTCTTATCATAAATCATGATTTATTGCCAACAGGTATATATGTACGCTTATATACATATATATCTGTGTATATAGGAATATATATCTATATATATATTACATATGTATGTACATTGAATTCGCAGTACCAATTCGATATCATACACGAACACGTCGACGAAGATTACTCGAGCTACTGACTACCTTTCGATACCCTCAGGGATATGAGAAGCTTTTAACTTCCGCGTACGTTTAATCGAAATCGTTTCTTTTTATCGTAGATATTTTCTTTACCAAGTGAAACATACGAATCTCGTGGTATCCTCGATTGTAGATCACATGTGATACTACAGGGATAACGAGTAAATTATATATATATATATATATATATATATATTTTTTTTTTGTTGCAATTATTTCTTTAAAATAAACACATAAAAGTAATAATTACTATTTATGTACTATCTTTTGTATATATGTATATATAATGATAACTATAATATGTACAATATAAATCAATGTATTTATAAATTTGTAATATTTTTAAATTAATATAAATATATATATATATATATATATATATATTTTTTTTTTTTTTAATTGTAGATTGAATGGAATGATCAATCAATGTTTATAAAAGTAATATTTACATCAGTAATATTTATAAACGATGATCGATAGATAAATTGGAACTTATCCGAAGATATTTATTTAATTAATATTAAAAAGATGAAATTTTTCAATATCAAAAGTAAATTTGTTCAAAGACACGTGCCCCGTCTTGAGGATCGACTCCAATTAAGGCTTTCCAATCTTTTACGAGAAAAGAAATCGATTATAGGAGGATAGCTTCGGGGAGTCGATTCACGTACTTAAATTCACGATTCTACGGGGATACGGAATTAAACGTCTCGATTGGACTCGTTACTTTCTAAGGTCGTTCAGCTTCGAGGATCAAATGCTGTTCCTGTTGAAGAGGGACAACGAATTCTCTGGTTTACGCGAGCACCAAAATTAGCACCAGTGAAATACGTTCCTTTCGAATCTTCTCTCTCTCTCTCTCTCTCTCTCTCTCTATCTCTCTCTCTCTCTCTTTCTTTTTGTCGTTTCCTTTTTCCTCTCTTTCCTCGTGTTTTACGATTGAGTAGGCACAAAATGAGAATTCCAAGATTCCTAAAGGAGAATAAAAATCGACTTCTAGAGGATATTGCAATCCTTTCAAACTTGATGAATATGTAGCTAACAATCACGATCTTCGATTTTTTTCGATATTTGTTCGATATAGAAGAAAAAAAAGGAGCAGTAGAAAGAAAAAATTAAAAATTGATATCTAATTTATATATATACATATACCGAATCACGATTTTTTGAATTTGTTCGGTATAAAAAAAGAAAAAAAAAAAAAAAAAAAAAAAAAAAAAAAAAAAAAGAAAAGAAAAGAAGAAGAGAGAAGAAGAAAAATATCAAAAATGAAAATGGATAATAAAATTTTTATAATAATTGATATGACAATGATCAATACCATCGTTTCGTTTTAAACAGATCAAATAATGAATTATAACAGTCACGATTAGTCTTGAACACATTGGAGAAGAGAATTTCATTCGAAGTAAAGTATTTCTTTAAAGGAAGAAGGCTAAGAAAATATCATTTCGCCTTATAGTGAAGGATTTAAAAAGGGTCGATTTGATATCAAGGGATAAAGAGTAGGTAGTATAGCTCGATTGAAGTAGCTCATAGCAAATTCGAGAGTGGCGAAGGGACGATACCAAAGTAATACATTTCTCTCAGCTTGCATTTTCTCTTTCATATATACGTATGTAGTACCTAGTATCTACCTATCTACCTACCAGAAGGGCTACCGAGTTTTGAGGATTCCGATATCTTCCATTTCATTTCCAATCGAGATATCCCGATAAAAAGAGTTCCTGCTTTCCGAATAAGCAAGTCGTCGTCGTCGTCGTCGTCGTCGTCGTCGTCGTCTTCTTCGTCATCCTCGCACCACGACACTGAGCTTTTCTCAATGTTCATAGTAAAGTTAAGAAGCTTGGATAAAAGAAAAAGAAAACTAGAAATTCTGTGAAATATAAAATTTCGAGAGAAATTGAAATGAATTTTCCGTCTAATTGAAAAACAAAGAGAAAAAAAAAAAGCAAATTTCGAAAGATCTCAAAATAATAATAATAATAATAATAATAATAATAATAATAATAATAATAATAATAATAATAATAATAATAATAATAATAATAATAATAATAATAATAACAATAACAATAATCATTATTATTATATATTATATTATTACTATTATTATTATTAAAAAAAATAAAAAAAATAAAGAAAGAAAAAGTATTAAAAATCTACCAATACAAAAGATTTCGAAATTCAAAAGATTGCTACGAAAAGGAGAGAGAGAGAGAGAGAGAGAGAGAGAGAGAGAGAGAGAGAGAGAGAGAGAGAGAGAGAGAGAGAGAGAGAAGAAATAAGAAAAAGAAAAAAGAATTCTCATGAAAGTAGAATAAAAAAAGAAAAACGCGTGAGTCCATCGGTGAACGGATCAAATGGTGGAATATTTTTTCGATTTAGGTCGACGGTATGTGTGCGTGTAAGGTACTTTATTCCTTCTTTTACCGTCGACAATAGGAAAGGCCAATAAAGTCGAAATTCATAGAATTCTTCGATGATGGCATCCAACATCCTCCCCGAGCTTTTGTTCGTTCGTCGAAATAGCCGTTCTGTGTGGGAGGACAAAATGAAAGATTTCTTTCTAGATAATTTAACGCGGTAATCGTATCTATTACATACATACATACATACATACATACATACATACATACATATATATATATATATATATATATATATATATCGGGTTGTTTTGAAAATCCAATTTTAAAAGATCCAAAAATCGCACGGAGTCGATTTCAAAGGAACCAATTTTATTATTTCACAAATTGTCTTCCAAAATGTAATACATCGTCATTTTTATGATTCATTTTTTTTTCCTTGTTTCCTGCTTTTTCTGTTCGTTTTTTTTTTCTTTTTTATTTTTTCAAGACTACGCACAAAATCCTAAAAGTTCGGATAAGAGAAGAAGATATTAAACGTTGTCGTCGTGTTCGATCGCATTTCGGATTGCGAAGCATGCATTCCTCGAACGATTGAAGCCGGATATACATTCTGACTATATCGCGAGAAAAGACCAGAGGAGGAGAAAGAGGAGAAGGAGGAAGGAAGGAAAAAGCAAAATCAAAATATATATATATATATATATATATATATATATATATATATATATATATATATATTTTACCCATTCTCCATCGGCTTTTAATCCGATTAGGTAGAAAAAAGTTCGATACTCGGTGGCAATGATGCTCAGATATAAGCTCTAATCCCTTTTTCGGCATACGATTGCAAGGATTTACTGTTTGCTTTCCCAACGATATCGTAACTATTTCCGCCCGGTATATTACACCATGAAAGACGATCATTGGCTATGATCATGCATGGTGGTTTCGTTAATTCGAGAAAATTTTTTCAACTGGAATGATCGAAATATTAATAATAATCCTCGTTCTATATATATTATCTATTCTATATTCTATATATATATAGTCTAAGCTTTATTATATTATATTGATTATTATATCATAATTAATTAATAATTATTTCTTCACTCTCTCTCTCTCTCTCTCTCTCTCTCTCTTTCTTTTTCTTTTATTTCTTTTCTTTTTCTTTCCCCCGTTTTTTTTTCTTTTTTTTTTTTCTTTTTTTTAATTCGTGAGAAACATCGGACGATATTACTGGCCAATAATCAAGTATACTTTATTTTTCATTCTAATCTTCGATCGTTCGTTTATCTTTCCAAAGATAAATCTGTGCTTTTAATCAAAAAAAATTAATCGACGAATGAGAAAACCCTATCATCGAATATATATACATATATATATATATTTTTTTTTTTTTCGATTATAACTTTTAATCGTTCGTTTATCTTTCCGAGAATAAATCAATGTTAATAATTATAGAAATGAAATTGACATATGAAAAGACCCCGATCATCGTCGATATATTTGATTTTTCATTTTGATCTTCGATCGTTCATTTATATGTTCAAGAATAAATAATTTTTTTTATAATGAAAGAAATAAATGTTCATCGCTCGTTCGATATTTCGTTCTAAATTTTCAATGATTTGTATGTAATCATTGTTCATTATTAAAAAAGAAAGGAAGACCAGGTGTTGAACCGACGAAGAGCACGTATAGTATTACCTCTCGAAGAAGTGATCGTAGCGGTTCAAACAAACGACCTTTACCGAACCATGTAATTTTGTTAGTTGGAGAACGAGGTTTCGCAAACACAAAGTTCTTCTCCTTTGCCAGAGTTGCATATCGATCCTGTCTGCTATCGAAACGTTAAGATAAGCGGGATGAGATTCACGAAGTGCAAGAGAGGATAGTAAGTACAGGTAAGTGCAGTGAACGCTAACAATTCCACGATTTTAAGTTTCATAAGATATAACTTTGGGTTTAGATTATTCTTGTTATTCCTTTTTTTCTTTTTTTTTTTTTTTTTTTTTTTTGTTTTCTTCTTTTATTTTCTTCCTTTCTCGTTTTCGATCGATTTAAGCTAATTCGAGAAACGTCAAACGTCACATTAATTACAATCGAAGTTTGTCAACGGATAATATGAGAAGGGAAAAAAGAGAAAAAAGAAAAAAAAGAAAAAAGAGAAAAAAGGAAAAGAATTTTCGGCGAACAAAAGTGATATCTATCCCTGTCAGGCATAATCATTGAAGTTCACTGTACACTGTGTTTTTACGTGCGAATGGTGAAAGTTCCCGCGGCCTTTTCTTGGAGAAGGACCACAAAAAATGCTCGGAGCGGTTAACAGGTGCAATTAGATGCTGCAATAAGATAGCCATTAATAGCGACCGCGAGACGTCACGTAATTATAGTGATCGCATCACCGGGAATCATAATACAGAAGAGTAAGAGAGGCCTTTCTCGATCGAGAAAAATCTTTACGAGAGTAAAAGTTTGACATAAGCACATCACATTGTTACAATCGATGTTATCGATATCGTGTGGTTACAAAGTAAAAAACAAAAAAAAAACAAAAAAAAAAATTATGATTAAATAAGACAAGATATCTTTTCAACGTCTAAAGTACAACATAACGATAATGACAAGATTTAAAATATTATAGAAATACAAATTTCGTATGATCTTTGAAAGCATTGATGTTGCAATTAAAATTAATTTGACATCAACTGAATACGGGATTTAAGGAAAAAAAAAAAAAAAAAAAAAAAAAAAAAAAAGAAAAAATATAAGAAAAGAAAGAGAGGACGGTTCGCAAGAGATAAAAGTAAGATAAAAGTGAGATAAAATTATCTGACGAAGGTCTAAGTCTATAATTTATCTCAGTCGTCGAGTAGTTTCACGGAGTGTCGCACACTTCCTTCCGGTAACTCGAAAATACAGAAGAGAAAGCTACGTACTTCTCTCTCTCTCTCTCTCTCTCTCTCTCTCTCTCTCTCTTTCTCTCCTTCTTTTTCTCAAAAAAGAATAAAAAGTAAAAAAAAAAAACATATAACGAAAAAAAAAGAAAAAAAATGAAAGAGGGAGGGAGAGAGAGAGAGAGAGAGAGAGAGAGAGAGAGAGAGAGAGAAAGATCTTCCTATATATCTTTCAAAACAAAAAAAAAAAAAAAAAGAAAAGATAGGAAGCAAAAAAAAGTAAAAAAAAAAAAAAAAAGGATTAAAAGAAATGAAAAAGGCAATAGGGAGAAAAAAAAAAAAAGAAAAAGAACTGGTTACGCTGGCTCAGACACGGAAGCTGAAAAGCTCGCAGGACACGACGGTGTTTCATTACTTTTACCAACTCATTGTTCCTCGTGCGCGGAAAACGCGGCGCGTAACATAATTCATATCTAAACTCAAGTTTAATCCAGCTCTCGAGGCGGTCTACGGTGACCGGACAAAGTTACGAGTTCCCGTAGCGATACGAAACGAACTTGTCCTACGACAAGGATTACTCGCTTTGAAAGTCGAATAACTTCTCTCTTCCCTGCCGTGTCCTCTCATTACTATCCGCCATTTCTTTTTTCTCTTTTTGCCCTTATTTCTTTTTCTTTTTCTTTTTCTTTTTCTTTTTCTTTTCTTTTTTGTTTTCGTTTTCATTTTCGTTTTCTCAACCCATTCGTCCATTGATGAGTATTTCACCCCCTCCTCTATTCCCACAGACACGCATTACACACACATCTCGTTTCCACCCTCACTTTGAAGTAATCCAAACAAAAGTCTAATTAGTGTCCGTGTCGGCAATAAAAAAATAATAAATATATATTTTCATTTCCGTAAAACTAAAAAGAAGAAGAAGAAGGAGAAGAAGAAGAAGAAGAAGAAGAAGAAGAAGAAGAAGAAGAAGAAGAAGAAGAAGATGATGATGAAGATGAAGAAAAATATTTCAACGAGAAATATTTCGATCTTCTTTCTGATTCGAATGAGAGAAAAAAAAAAAAAAAAAAAAAAAAAAAAAAAAAAAAAGAAAAGAGACAGGAAGGAGAAAGAAGGAGAATGAAAATAATAATAAAATTATAAAAAAAAAGAAGAAGAAGAAAAAAAAAAGAAAAATTAAAAAGAACGAAAGTAACAAAACGATATGATAAAAACAAATCTTGAGTATCGTCGATTACGATCATTTTCTTTATATTCAAGACCATATCAATGATTCGAGACGCTCGTCATCTTGAACAGACAACGATCGTGGGAGTATTCTCCATGGACGAGAGAACAGAAAAAGAAAGAGAGTGAGAGAGAGAGAGAGAGAGAGAGAGAGAGAGAGAGATCTTCTAAACGCCAGACATCAAAGCTTGATAACGCAGAGTTAGACTAAATCGAGCGGAACACGTGCGAACGCTTTATCGCACTGATTCACCGCACCGCTAATGTCAGTGATCTTCGATAGGTTCGTGTGAAAATGATCGCGCGACGATCGATGCCGATGGATCGACGTACGTGCACGAGGAAGAAGAGTACAATCTTAAATCGGACGGATGATCGCTTCGATAATCTTGAATAAAACCATGCGCGATTTACGTTATATACCCACATGTAACATACAACGATTTTCATCGATACGAATAGTTCACGTTATTGTTCGCGTTATTGTTCATTTCTTTTTTTTTTTTTTTTTTTTCGTTCTTCTCTTTTTGTTCTTTTAATTTTTCTTTTTTTTTTGTTCTTTCTTTTTTTTTTTTTTTGTGCACTGTCATTTAGGTGCAGGATAAAAAAAAATAAGTCGACGAAAAATTCTTCGTCTCCCTTTTATTTATTTATTTATTTATTTATTTATTTATTTATTTATTTATTTATTTATTTATTTATTTATTTATTTATTTATTTTTTGTTTTTTCCTTTTTTATCTTTACATTAGATAAAAATATTATATATTTTTTTTATTTTTTATATCATATATATTTCATTTCATATAATACATTTAAATTTAATTTTAAAGTGTTCGTACTTTTCAAAATCGATTGAAAGTTCGAAACGAAAACGTACATGATTTAATTTATTTACAACGATTGAGTCAATCTTTATAGTTGGAACATCGAAATGAATCGAAATCTTTAATATTTTATTATTACAGTTTATATTTTAAATTATTATTATTATTATTATTTATCGATCACGTTAAAGTCCGAATTTTCAC
>NC_062191.1:5710689-5728189 GCF_912470025.1 Vespa velutina
AAATAAAAGGGAAAGGAAAACTCTACGTTGAAAATTACTTTTTCTTTTTTAATGCTCGGGAGAATGGTTGAAAAAAAAAAAGAACAAGAAAAAAAATACAATCAAAAAAAAAAAAAAAAAAAAAAAAAAAAAAAAAAAAGAAAAATGAAAAAGAAAAAAAATATAAGGTAGAAGATAGTTCGAAAGATATTTCCACTTTTAATGTTTCCCTTTGAAACGTCTGAAAGTAGCTCCGATTTGTAAAAGGCTCTCTCTCTCTCTCTCTCTCTCTCTCTCTCTCTCTCTCTTTCTACCAAAAGAAAAAGTTCCATGGTTGGGAGAAAAAGCGAAACGAAGATATTCCTCTTCGGTTTCACGATCGAACTTCTTTCCAAACTATTTTTCCTCGAGACGAGTCCTTTCCTCGTCTACCGGTAAAAAGAATCCGTTCGTCTGTATATACTTTCCCTCCCTCCCTTCCTCCCCCTCTCTCTCTCCCTCCTCTCTTTTCCTCTCCACCTACCGATATCGTATCCCAGCATGAAAAGTACTTTACCTCCAATTTACAACCTTTGAATCGCGTTTCCTTTTCTGAGACTTTCGCACTCGTAGCTACTTAGGCGACACTTGAAACTACTAAATCTCATTATCGAGACGACTCTCGTTGTTCTGAAAGAAAACGCGATAACAACGTTTACGCAAACTATTTTAAGAGCTTCTGATTAAAAAAAAAAAAAAAAAAAAAAAAAAAAAAAAAAAGAAAAAAAAAAGAAAAGAGAGAGAAAGAAAAGAACAAAGAAAAAAGATAAACAAAGAGAAAGGAATTAATATAAATAAGTAAATAAATAAATAAGTAAATAAATAAGTAAATAAATAAATAAGTAAATAAATAAGTAAATAAATAAATAAGTAAATAAATAAGTAAATAAATAAATAAATAAATAAAAAAATAAAAAGAAAGAGATAGTTTTAAAGTTTACATTGTGATTTCACGGTCAAACTTGGAAACTTTAATTATAAAATTATATTATATTATAAAAACAATTAATAATATTAATAAGATATTATATTATATATTAATAACAACAAATGTCACATTATATTATAATATAAAAACAATTAATAATATTAATAATATATGTTACCTTGATGTCGAATAATTCATTCGATATTAAGTTAGTTAGAAATATCTAGCGTTAAACTGGTCGCAAGTACGATATCGATAAGGGAAGTTAGGTGGAGAACATAGGAGGAAAAGAGTATAAATGGGAAAACCATTGCCGGAAGTAAACTCACGTAATTTAGATCTCGTAACGCCGACAAAGCACGCGGCAACGTTTACCTCGTCCCACGAGAACGTTCTTCGGTCTTTTTCGTGTTGCTGAGCTTCGTTATCATTTCTTCTTTCTTTTTCAACTCTCTCTCTCTCTCTCTCTCTCTCTCTCTTTCTCTCTCTCTCTCCCTCTCCCGAGACTTTTACAACGAATTAGTTCCCTATATCTCTTTCTCTGTCTTTCCCGTTAGCAACATACTGTGCTAGTGACCTCAAATAAAAAAAAAAAAAGGACGAAAAAAAAGGAAAAGAAAAAAAAACACAAAAAAGAGAAGAAAAAGAAAAACTAAAAAAGTGACAACGACGACGACGACGACGACAAAATATATTTTTTAAAAAGCTCTTTTTTTATTTCATTTTTTTGTTAGTTTTTCTCTTGTTTTATTTTTTTTTTTTTTCTTTCTTTCTTTTCGTTTTCGGTCAAACCGATTTTTCGATCGATCTAATGCGAAATAAAATATTTTAACGATTTCCATTTAGATCCCTTTTCCATTAACAAGATAAATAGGATCAAAAGTACTGTTTTACCAGACAGTTTCTTGGAATTAAGCCAAAATATATGAGAACGAGGGTAACGCCAACCCTAAAAGAAGATCCTTTTTTTTTCTTTAGGTCGCGCGAGTTATAGCGTCTCTTGTTTTCGGCACTTTTAGAAACACCATTCCGTCCAGAATCATCCACATGTTCTCTCAAACGCATTCTCCTGAGAGCAAGCACATATCCTTAAATAGGTGCATCCTTTTCTCGAATAAAGACACACCTATATGTATATACTGGGTGATCCGGGTAAACATTTTAAACGAAATCTTTCATATTAACGTATGTACTTGATTTTAAAATTTATTTGATTTTATTTCTATTTTCTATTTTCTTTTATATAAATTTCTCGATTTCGATTAAAAAAGAAAAAAAAAAAAATTGATAAATAAATAAATAAATAAAAAAGAAAAATATTACGTCGGAACGTGAAATAATTCATATATGTGAACATATGAAGGCAATTAATTTTCTTTTTTTAATTATTAATTAAAATGCGTCTGATAAATATAATTCATTTCTTTTTTTTTATTCACGATTTTAAATATTTAACTCGAGTGAATTTCAATGAAAATATTAAGATCACGTAATCAACCTTCTATATGTATAATTGTTGATTAAGAAAGTTGATTCTAAAAAAAAAATATATATATATATGTGTATATATATATATATATATATTTTTTATATTTATATAAGATGTCCCAGAATACGTAAGAAATATTTTAAGAATGGTTTAGGTACATGAAAACAATATAAAAAGAGAAATAGTTCGTAAACGTATACCCCGTTCGATTTTGTTTACGAGTTAATGCAATTTTTCTATCGCAATATTTATTTAAGGATTAAAGGAAAGTAGAACAGTAAGAATGACAGAAGTTCTTGAAACTCGAAAGAATGGAATAAAGTTTCGAAGAAATTCGAGCAACATCTGAATATTTGATTGAAGATAGTAATAAAGGAGTCATTGATAAGACATTTGCAGACTTGCATTCAGATTTAATATAAAACATCTCCATATAAAACATCTCCAACGAAAGTAAATTAGCTATTTACTTACTTACTTACTTACTTACTTACTTACTTACTTACTTAGTTACTCAGTTACATAAGCGAACAAAGTTTAAAGTCAAATATAACTCTATGATTGAATATAACAAAAATCAAATGGTTCTCGTTTGAAAAACGAATCTTTTCTCTTTTTTCTTTTTTCTTCTTTTTCTTTCTCTCTCTCTTTTTTTTTATTCTCTTTTATTGTTCAAATAAGTAACCGCCGTAACTAAAATATTTTCCACTCGTTCTGGATACACCCCTTATATATGTAGATGTATGTAGGCAGATATATATATATATAGATTGTTATGTATGTATACTTGTATATACATATATATATATATATATATATATATATACATGTATATACAAGTATATAGTATACTTGGTACGGTAATGAAATGGTCTCTGGGACCTTTCGCGTAGGAGGAGGAGAAGCGAGTTTTATCATCCCGAAACTGGAGAAGGTTAGGCCAAGGTAAAAGAGACGAAGAAGACAAGCCGAAGGATGAGAAAAAATATAGAAGAGCCACGATAACGGCATATTTACCCGTACATACATACATATGTGCATGCATACATACATATATACATACATACATCAAAGAAGCAAAGGGGAAAGAGCACGTAATGGAATCCCTTTTTTAGAGTGCTTGCTTACAGAGCTGATTCCTTAATTTCTTTTTTCTATGTTCCTTCTTCTTTTCTTTTTCTTTTTTATCTTCTTTCTTCTTTTTTTTTTTTTTCTTTTTCTTTTACTTTTTCCTTTTTTCTTTCATTTTTTTTTTTTTATTCTTTTTTTCATGCTCCGTCCCAAGGAAAATTTTCAATTTCAACGAGCAAAGGTGATCTACGAACAAAACTGATCAAATTTATATGTACACGCGAAGTAATACGTATTAGATATACACGTGTTATTTTCTTTTAAGAAGAAAGTGCTTAAAAAAAAAAAATAATAAATAAATAAATAAATAAATAAATAAATGAATGAATGAAATGAATGAAAAATAACTAAACAACGTTTATTTCTACTGATTAATTTTTTAAAAGGAAAACATTTTGTGGAAATGTCTCTCTCTCTCTCTCTCTCTCTCTCTCTCTCTCTCTCTCTCTCTCTTTCTCTCTCCCCGTCTGCCTGTCTTCCTGATTATAATTACTTTCTGGTGTAGTGCAAAATCGCGTTGGTTCAACTTCCGTTTTAAGAAACGCCATTTTCTTCTTAAATAGACCGTGCGAATAATTAAGTTTCCGCATAAAATAAAAAAAATAAAAAATAAAAAAAAATAAAAAAAAAGGAAAAAACAGCGAGATATCTCGTTAATAATACATGAAGCATCTCTCTCTCTCTCTCTCTCTCTCTCTCCCTCTCTCTCCCTCTCTCTCTCTCCCTCTGGTAATTTCGAGAGACTCAGCTTCTCCGTTAGCTTATACATTTCCTTAATGGCGAGAGCTGGTCTTTAAACATTTTCTTTTTCCTTTTTATCTTTTCCAGTTCTTCTTTACTTTTTCCCTTTTTCCATATTCCCTTTTTCCTTTTCTATCATGCATTTACAGTCAACTCGTGATAAGCTCGGAAAAAGCTAGACGATCCTATTCCATCGAAAATACTACTCTTCCTAGCTTTTTTCAAAGGTTTCCCAAGGCGACTATATTTTTCTTTAATTTTTAAAGAAGCAAGAAAACGAAGGGGTGAGAGCGTGTTAGACAAAGTCTAGTAATGCCTACACATACAAACCTGCAAAAAGATCGATCTGTGGTACACACCTATGGTACAAAAAAAACAAGTCGCTTTCCTTTCTCTTGACTGAAGATCAGAGAAGAAAAATTATTATGAGTGAAGGAAATATTATAGAGGTCGTGTTAAGAATACCATGAGAATATGTGTGAGTATCTATGTATATGTATGTACGCGCGCGCGCGTGTGTGTGTGTGTGTGTGTGTGTGTGTGTGTATGTTACGCAAGAAGAAAAAGCTTTTATGATAAAGGAAATAGATCTTTTTAATGTTGCAGAAAAAAAAAAAAGTTAATGTAACTTCTAATCTAATCTTTTCGTTCTTTGAATCTTTTTTATCTTAACATCAATTAAATATTTTACTGATATTTGAACGTGGAGGTGTATAAATTAAATAATTAATTAATATTTCAACAATATTAAATGCGCTTAAACATTATACTGCTTGTAAAATGCATTAAACGTAAAATAATTAAATTCAATATTCCAATAGAAATTAAATTTTGCAATGTTACGATTAAATTATTCATAATTGCGATTATATAAAAATTATTTGAACAATTTCAAAGGGAGCACGGAGTATAACAATCTAATGTTTAAACAATAGCGTATTAATTTAAACATTTCATAACTTCGTAACACGTGTTAAATATATAAAATAGAAATAAATTAATATTTAAATAGAGTTGAAATTTCAACGTGCTCGTTTAAATAATCGTAAACAAAAATGAATTTTTCAACTGACTTCGATCGTTATCGAAATAATTTTCTTTTGGATTTTTCTTTTGCATCTCTGTACAGAACAATCTCCATATGGTGAGAAGTTATTATTTGCGTTATATCAAAAGCTATTATCTAGAATTATACGAGACAAGTTTTATACGACCAAATGGCTGCATATATTTTAATATTTTCTCAAATTTTTACTTTTTCATTATATATACTTGGACATGATATATGTTAATTAAACATAAATAAAAATATTTAAATATATAGTATATAACGATATCTTTTTCGAGAAATGTATACAAAAAATACTAATTTTTTTATTATTCTTTTAGACTTCTAATAATATCTATTAATATCTTCCAAATAGATAGGTTTAAATTTTTATAAAGTAGAGCGTGAAGCCATTCGATTGTGTGAAATTTAGAACGATTCTTTTCATTATTTCGATTAGATAAATAGATTACGCGCCATATGGCGTTAAATTTTTTTTTGCTTCCTTTTAAAAGATAAACCAATGCCATTCATTTTTGTATTGATTTTGAAAGGATATAATAATATATATAAGTAATGTCATCGTTAGATCGTAAATTTTTCATTACTCTTTTTGTACAGATCAAACTTCAATAATTTATTATTTAAAAAATTTTCTAATTATTCAAACAATCTATATTAATTTTAATTACGTATAAAAATTTATATCGCGCACTAATTCCATTGTTAAGTTAAGCGTGAGTCAGTATAACTTTACGTAAGCTTATACAACGATTTATAATGCATAATGATATAGAGTTTCTCTATTGCACCTGCAGTTCATATTTTGTTCATACCATAAAGTTGAACAAAATTTCGCTCGAACAAAAGTTGAACAAAAGTCACTCTACAAGCGAAAAGTGATATGAACAACAGCCTTAACGCATAGTGATAAATGAAATGCATATTAAAAATGATTTTGCGTATAATACAGATATATATATATATATATATATCAGACATTAAAATAATAAAAATTTATGATTCATTAATTTTCGATCCTGCCAGGATTCGAACCTGGAATCTTCTGATCCGTAGTCAGACGCGTTATCCGTTGCGCCACAGGACCGTTGAGGTCACGCATTAGATATATATAATTTTATGGAAAACATTTTTATTAATTATTAGAATATTAATTAAAAAAGAAAAAGGATGATAATAATAAAAATTATTTTATTAGAATTAAATCGATGAAAATATTTTTAATGAGCGTTAAAATTTATAACCAGTAATAATTAATTATTATCAGCAGAAAATCATTAAGTAAATATTGCAATGCGTCAAAATCAAATTTGATCGTTATTTAATCGTGATTAATAATACAACACATTTTCAGTTTTAGTATTAATGTATTAAATTTACTTTTATATGCATTTTTTATACTAATGTATAATTAAAAAAAAAAAAAAAAAATAATATATATAAAAACATAATTTTTTAAAAAGCTTCAAAGTGCATAGAACATCGTTTGAAAATTTTGACATTCAACGAAGTTATATCAATGTATAGAGATACGAATTGCTTAAACCGAATATATTATTAAAACTTTTCTTATGCTTTTACCGAGACTATGTTTTCTCGACTTTTCAGAAACAAAATCTCCATCACTAAATTTTATTCAAATTTACTTTATAATAATAGAGAATATTCTAAAATAATATAATAATAAATATTCTACAATGTAGATTATTTAATTTCAATTATTTAATTTTTCTTTACAAACATTTCAGATTGAGTTTTCTATCTTTCTTCTTTTTTTTTTTTTTTTTTTTTGCTTTTTCTTTTTTACAATAAAAACATTTCTCCATTACAAATCGTTACCATTTCTGCAATAATAGAAAATTTTGAAAATTCGTAAGTTAATATTTTAAATAATATAATAATATATTATATATAATTATTTTGACAAATCAATCGAAAATATTCATTTAAGATGTTTCAGTACTTTGCAATAAAGACGAGCATAAATTGATATTAAAGGAAGTAACGTTAGCAAACGAACGAACAACTTCGTCATTTTACGTCATTTTATAATATACTGACTTTAAAAAAAAAAAAAAAAAAAAAAAAAAAAAAGAAAGAAGAAAAACAACAAAAAAAAAAGAAAAAAAAAAAAGAAAATGAAAAAGAAATTGATACATAAAGCTAAAAGTTACGTTTATATACCATGAAAAACTTAAAAATATCTCCGGAAAAAGAAAACGGAAACTAAACTTATTTTTATATCCCCGCAGGATGGTCCCATTCCTTCATCTGTTCATTCCTTAAGAAAAAAAAAAAAAGAAAAGAAAAGAAAAGAAAAAAAAAAGAACGTGGCAGAACAAAACAAGTATCAGTTCTAAGTTTATTTCTAAGGTAATAAAATATAATTATTAAAATAAAGCACTAATTAATCACATCAATTTTCTATATTTTCAACGAGACATTTATACTTATATAAATTGAGTATTAATTACGAATTAAAGAAACGATTATTAATAATAGATAAATTATAAATAATAGATAATGGCTGTATATATAAAAACGATTAAATATATTTAATTATATGAATGCATAAATGCAAGATATATGATAAAAATTGCATTTGTACATATACACATTAAATCTTCTTCATCAATCCGGTATGGTCTAGTGGCTAGGATACCTGGCTTTCACCCAGGAGGCTCGGGTTCGATTCCCGGTACCGGAATCTATTTTTTTCTTTTCTTTATCTTTTTCTTACTTATAGTTTTATTTTATTTCATAATGTTTCTAAATCTTTTCCAATATTCAAATGATCTACTTGATTAAAAAATAATTATATTTATTTTTCAGACGACATTGACAGTGCAATGAATTCATGCAATATAAAATAAACGAAGCGAACAATAAAAAAAAAAAATTATGAATTACAATAAAAATAATATAAATATTTGTATGGGATAAATTTAGAAAAATTTTAAGCATTGAATAACATATCCGGTATGGTCTAGTGGCTAGGATACCTGGCTTTCACCCAGGAGGCTCGGGTTCGATTCCCGGTACCGGAATATAATTTTTTTTTTCCTTTAACCTTTATAATCTTATTTTATTATTTTATTTTATTTTCTTTTATGATTTTAACCATCTAATTACGTAAAAGATAGATTTAATTATTTTTACTTGTTAAGCAATATTAATTAACTAATTCGTTATACAATACCAAATAAATCGATCTAGAAATAAAAATTACCAGATTAAATGATGATACAAATATTTATAAGCGGAATTTCTATCAATAATGAGAAATTCACTAACATCTCCGGTATGGTCTAGTGGCTAGGATACCTGGCTTTCACCCAGGAGGCTCGGGTTCGATTCCCGGTACCGGAATATAAATGACATTTTTTTTCACTTTTTTTTTCTTATTAAATTCTTTTATTTTATAAAATATTCTGATTTAAACTATCTAATTATAAATAATTATTTTTATATTTCAAATGATACTGATTATACAATACGTTAAACGATATAAAGTAAACGAAGTGGTAATAAAAAAGATGACTTTTATAGGAAATACAATATAAATATTTATATAAAAATTTATAAAAAATTTATAAAAAAATTGAATATTTCTATTAATATGTAAGTTTTATAAATTTTTTTTTGTATTTTATATAAATTGTAAAAAAAAAAGTGAAAAAAAATTGTGGCCCATGGGGGGATCGAACCCGCGACCTTCGCGTTATTAGCACGACGCTCTAACCAACTGAGCTAATGGGCCGATGTGTTGGTGTGTTTCGCGCAATGTTATGTTGTCAGTATCTCTATCAAATCATTGTTAAAATTTTTAAATATTCAATTCTATTTCTATGTATTATGGAATATTTGATTATCACTGATAGTTGAAAAAAAAAAAGAATGATTTCCGTTTGAAGTGGATTACAAAAAGCCAATTAAAATTATATGCAGTAATGAATTGAGAACATGTTATGTTTAAAGTTCGATATCGTTACCCGACCGACTCATTGTTTCTTAATCGTTTCGTTATCGTCACGACAAATACAAATGGAAAAATATACGATCGTTCTTTCAAGTGTCGAATAACGAAGCAATATATAAGACTTATAAGCCGAACGCGTAATATAATCGTTTTTTCGAAAAGAAAAAAAAAAGAAAAAAAAATAAGAAAAGTAAAAAAAAAATAGAAATATCTACACTTAGTATTAGTACCGTGATCGTTACATTGGTATAATATTATTTACAATTTTTATTTAAAAATGTACATTAAGAATTGTATATTTTAAATCAGTCGAGTTAAAAAATAAAAGAACATCTATTTCTGGTGTAAAAAAAAAGAAAAAAAAAATATTGGCCCATGGGGGGATCGAACCCGCGACCTTCGCGTTATTAGCACGACGCTCTAACCAACTGAGCTAATGGGCCAACTTGACAAGAGCTTTCTTGGAGTGAAACATATTTGCATTGAATATTTTAAATAATAATATGAAAAGAAAATTGAACAAAATATTTTTTTTACATATTTGTTTAAAATTATTCTGACTTCTAATCTATGCGTTATTATTGAACAAAAAAGAAAAAAGAAAAAAGAAAAAAGAAAAAAAATAATATTAAATAGGAAAGAAAAAAAATTTGGCCCATGAGGGGATCGAACCCGCGACCTTCGCGTTATTAGCACGACGCTCTAACCAACTGAGCTAATGGGCCGATGCGTTCGCCTGTGGATTATAATGTTATTTCTTTACCAAATGCACACTAATAATCGATAAATAATATATAAACTAATTCTAATTATTCTAAATATCTTTGTTGTTTTACTTATTTGTTTTTTTTTTCTTTTTAAATAAATTTGATTACCTTCATCACAGAAAATCTTGCAGTTAGTGATTCTTGCGACATACCAATTTTCAAGGAATAACAAGTCACCTCATTGACTTACCTGCAACAAATAACAATTGCTAACTCTATCTTTTGAAAAATAATTATTTGTAAAAAAAAAGCATATATATGTATATAAATACTCTTATGTTGTAATTGTGTACACTATATTACGACTAAAAAAAAAAAAAAAAAAAAAAAAAAAACTAATTCAACGTTTATCGGATATACATAGATGTGTTACATGTATACCTCAACCTAGATGTTTATGCATCGGGTAATTAATACTAAACGTTTTCGAACTAATTATCTGAAATAATTCTCGGAGAAAATTAGGAAAAGTGAAACAAGTAAAAGATACTCATCCATATGGAGAGACGTTTGAGTGTAAAAAAAAAAAAAAAAAGAAGAAAAAAGGAAAAAAAAAGAAAGAAAAAATATTCGAGGAAAGAGTATTAACGATCTCTAAATTCGATCGGAAGATGTTAACATAATCAATTTTCCAATGTGCAATTAATAATAGATGAATGAAATGAATATTTTAGTTTTGAAATAAACGTGTTTTAGAGATCCATTACCAATGTATCTTTAATTATGTACATAAGTTATGTTCGCTTAAGAACATACATACATACCTCGCAATTAAATTCTCATTGAAAGTGTTTATTGCATAATAATAATAATAATAATAATAATAATAATAATAATAATAACAATAATAATAAAACAAAGTAAAATAATAACGAAACGATGTAATTCAATCATTTCGTCATATTTATTTATAATATTAATAAATAGTAATAGTACATAGCGATATTATTATTAATTTATAATATAGATTATATTTCTCGTCATAAGGACGGAATAAATAATCAATCCTTTCTTTCTTCTTTTGAAAAATAATTATTAGCAGAGAGAAAAAAAAAAGAAAAGAAGATACAAATAAAGAATTATCCTTAACATCTATCATCGTGCCAGAGGACTATTCGAGTTGCCATTACACAAAACGAATTCTCATCTACCACGAGAGTCAATTCAATATAAGAAAGAGAAGGGAGATTCCATTGGATTGAGTTACCACCCAAGCAGTAGTAGAATTCGTGGTTTTGAAGATAGTGCCATTGGACCAAGACCTGTTAGTCCTTCTTTCCTTTTACCATCCCGCCGACGAACCTGATCGAAGCGACTTAAAATAGGCGGTGCACAAATTGCGTCGACCGAATGCACAAACCACTAATTACTTAGTTTCTCTTACCTCGTTATTCTAGTCTAACGGAAACTGATTCTTTTCAAAATCTTTTTTAAAACCCTTTTCTTTTTTTACTATTCTTTTGAATCAATCACTCATCATGCTGATCCAACAATGTTCCCTTCGGATAACACATAAATCAATTAATCGATAACGTAATATCGATAAAATCTATTCTTTTTTTTCCTTCTGTTTCTTCCTCTTTTTCATTTTTTTTTTCTTTTTTTTTCTTTTTTTTTTTTTTTTTTTTTTTTTTTTTTTTTTTTTAGTTATGAACTAAACATTAATTATTACACTCTTTAATTCGTACATTAAACAGCTTGCTTGTCCTCTTAATGTTCCTTATATAGGTATTAATATTTATCGTTAAATACAACGTAAGATCGGACGATTTTCATTCGTTCATTACAATGTTTAATTTAACTTAGGCACGAGACACACGCTACTGCGATAATAAAATTATTAATAAGCATGAAGATGGTGGTGGGACACACCTTACTATATTGAACGATCCTGAACGAACGAATTTAAGAGTTACCGCTATTACTTTTACATTTCTTTGAGTTACGTCGTTGTAACACGCAAACAGAAAATCCTCTTTCGAAAAACACGATAATCTCTCTCTCTCTCTCTCTCTCTCTTTCTCTCTCTAGAGTCCTCTCGCACAGTGGCAGGAATGATCCAAGAAGGAGGATGCGAGCTGGTTCGCGCGAAACCGCCTTAATTCTGTTTTCAAGCCCGCGGCGATGATTCGAGATAATAAATCTTTTCTCGATGGCACTTTGTAACATTACTGTTCGCTGAGACTTCGCCTTCTTCTCGTTTCATTCCTTCCTACTTATCCTACAATTTTCTATTTTTCTGTAACGCACGAAAAAAAAAAAAAAAAGATATCGTTCGTCTCTTTCATAAATTATAATATCGGATAATATGTTTAAATATTTAAAAAAAAATATCGATCTAAATACGAAATTTTCTTCGAGATATTATTAAAATTTTATTTCCTTTTTTTTTTTATTACGTATATATATATATATATATATATATATATATATATATATACGTATCTATGTGAAAAGTTCGATGATTTAATAATATTTATATAATTAAAATATATATAATAATTTAAAATATCGATTCGTTATTCGAATCAATATTTTGTATTAATTAATTATAAGTATTTTGTAATATAAATTATCATAGTATATTTAATATTTTAGTTCGAGTATAAATAATTAAAATTTGCTTCATTATATTATTATATATCGATATTTTATTACAAATATTGATTAAATATTCAATAATAATGTTCTTATAAATAAAAATAGCCGAACTATGATTAGACAAAAACATCGATAAAATTATTCCCATTATTCTGAAACTTCCTATAATTAAAAAAAATAAATAAATAATTAAATAAATAAAAAACGGAAATCAATTGATTTAAATCGATTAACAAATTAACATTCAGTACCAGTTGGGGTCTCTGATGCTCTGAAACGAGCAACAGAGTCGAACAGTGCACACATAAATACATACACTTACATATATATGTTCCTAATTACCAACTGCCGTCCATTACCCTCACAATGCACTGTAATTGCGTTGAACGTAATTCGTGAGGCCCGCACTTAAAGACAGTCTCTGAGAGAAATTTATCACTTGAAATCATCGCCAAAGGGCCTTGCGAAATTAAAGAGAATTCACGAACTCTCTCACGAGACACGTAGCTCACAAACAAAGACGCGCGTATTAATAAATTAATATACAATACGTATCGACGTAAATACATATAAACGATTCGCAGTGCACGAAGTTAAATGAGAAAATATATGTTAGCAAATTTTATATACTTGTATCGTGAAGTTATTGAAAAGAAAACAAAAAAAAAGAAAATATATATATATATATATACACATATAATTATTTAGATATTTACTTACGTGACTCTGCTCCCCTTCCCATCACCCTTCTCAATGTTTTCTCGTAATTTTCTTTTACATTTCTTTTTCTTTTTATTTATTGTGTTTTTCTTTTTTATATATATATATATTTTTTTTCTTTATTGAACTTAATTTAACAAGCATTTAAAATGGTTAAATCCAGGTAGATAGCTTGTTAGCAAACAGGAATGGGACACAGACTCTAACAGATTACGAGTAGTTTTAAGAAGAAAACGATGACGTCTTGAAAGGAAGGAGGAGTTAGAACCCCCCTTTCGAACGATTCTTATGGTTGCAATTATGCGGTATAATTATCTCCGTAAGTCTAGTAAACCTTTTTCTCGATACGTAAGTGGTTACTGGCACGACCGTGTAAAGGCACTACTTTCGTTATTATCTACCACGTGGAATGTTAGTATCCGGACGCATCCACGAACGTAATGCAACTACGTTGAGATGATTACAGTGATTCAATGTACTTACGAACGCAAAACAGACCCTTAGAAATGTTTTATGATAATCTAAAGAGGAATAGAAAAATACGTGGGAATTATAAAGCCGTATACTTTGTTAAAAAGGTAAAATAAGTATCATAATTATGTGATCAGATGTTAATGTTAGAAAGAGAGAGATAGATAGATACAGAGAGAGAGAGAGAGAGAGAGAGAGATGGTTAACGAGATTTTAAAACGATAGTTCGTTAAATATCTTAGGTAAATAAATGAGTGTATTAAACTCGACTAAGAAGAAAAAGAAAAAAGCAAAAAAGAAAAGATGAAAAAGAGAAAAAGCAGAAAAAGAAAAAATTAAACGGACGTGAAAAAAAAAAAAAAAAAAAAAAAAAAAAAAAAAAGAAATAAAATAACATAACTTTACGCATATAACTCGCATTTTATAATTTATAATGCACAAACATTTGAATGATATTTGTCAAATTTCTTTGGCAATTAATTTCAATGTAATCGAAGATAAGCATCGATTTATATTCTCAGAACGATTCGATTCGTGATATAACGTATTACGTCATAGACGTGTTTGGCCTGTTAATTAATTGCACGAAATTTATCGCGAAGCAGCATCCGGTTATGTTGGGACTGATCCATCGGTAGTAGGAATGAGAAAGAAGTCCCTGGTGGGGGTTATGGTAGTGGTGGTGGTGGTGATGGTGATGGTGATGATAGGGTAGTGGTAATGGTGGTTGTGATGGTGGGGGTAGGAGATACCTCAAACCCCAGCTATGATCACGGCTATTTGATATGCCGCGACACTCAAAACTCGTACATCACACTTAATCGTTGAATATGGAACAGACAGAGCCGACAGTAGCATCCGGCATGCATATTTAAACTGCAATTGTACCCCGTTAACTATTGTCGGCACGCACACTCCCAGAAATTCACTATTAGACTCCCTGGAAGCTCATTTTTCTCAAATATTTCAAGCACCCCAAAGGGAGAGAGAGAGAGAGAAGGATATAGAAATAGAAATAGAGAGAGAGAAAGAGAGAGAGAAAGAGAGAGGGAGAGAGAAAGAGAGAGAGAGAGAGAGAGAGAGAGAAATAGACTGTTGTTCTATCTCTACAAAATTATGTCTTCCGCTGATGAACTTTATTTCACTTGATTAAGCCAACGACCCCTTTTTCCTGCCTCTCAAATTTTAAGTACATAAACACCAGTGTTATCGGACTTAGGATAATGTGATAGTTAATTGTATTATTTCATTGTAAATATTTTTCAATCTATTTGTTTATTTATTTATTTTTATATATACATATAATATCGTGAATTATATATAATTAATATCGTGATATCAAATAAATAAGAAACCTCAATCGTTCAATCATGATACAATTTTTTTCTTTTCTTTTCTTTTCTTTTCATTTTTCTTATTCTTGTTATTATTTTCATAACAAATTTCTATGCAATTCCTTATTTTATATCCTTTCTCTTATATGCAACTTGCACGTATACAAATTACAAAAACACAGATGTTTGTAAATACATGCTTACGTGCATGCATGCATACATATCTATGTATACATACGTGAAAGCATAATTTGAAAAAGAGTTTGCGAGAGAGAAGAAAACGTGGGGACCGTTCAGGGCCGTATACAACTCAAAAGGTGAATTTATTGACTGGCGGGACCGATAAATTCTTTCGAGCTCTGCGTCAGGACGCAATGGCAGACGTTATTGAGCCATTAAATCGTGATTACCCGCGTGTTATTGGCTGCGGTGACACGTAGAAGGTATGTTCTTTTCGTTCTATTCTCTCTCTTTCTCTCTCTTTCTATTTCTCTCTCTCTCTCTCTCTCTCTCTCTCTCTCTCATCCTATTCTCTTTATCAGTCATTTCTTCCGTTATGACCTTTCTGTTTTTTTTATTGTTATGTCCTTAGAACTATGATAAGAGAAAGAGAAAGAAAAAAAGGGAGAGAGAGAGAGAGAGAGAGAGAGAGAGAGAGAGAAAGAGAGAGAGAGAGAGAGAGGGAAGAGATTATCAATACGATTTTAATTAGAAAAAAAAAAGAAAAAAAAAGAAAAAGAAAAAGGGTCCGATTTATAAATCTAAAAAATATATAAATAGAATCTTTTATTTAAAAAATTTATTTAATATATATATATATATTTATATTTATATTTATAATATATATATTTATTTATTTATTTAATAAATTATATATTGCTATGAATATTATTTATATAGATATATCATATAAAATGTATATTATACAAAATTTGAAATAATTTAAAAACTAAGAAATATAGATATATATATATATATATATTTTTTTTTTTTTCATAAGATAATTTTAAACTTGTACCATTTCAATGATCATTCTGATCGTTCGGGATTATATTCATTTATTACGACAAATTGAAAATTTAATATTTAATTTGATTTATTAATTAAAAAATTATATCGCGTTAAATAATATCTTCAGAAAAACTCCCGTCACGAATTAATATTAACCAAATGATAACTAAAGACGGACACGAGAGCTCAAACGAATCTCGTCAAAGAATAGAAAGGAGAAATCCTGGGAACGATTTAACGAGCACCGCTAATGACGATATCTTTGATAAACGTTTTACTCGGTCTTTACGAGCGAGAAGCTACGTTGATGAGCTTCATTTGTAGTCAACTCGTCGTTCACCTTCCGTTTATCATCGTTCGCTAGACGATTTGACGTATCGTTCGATAAAGCAAAAGGTCGTTGGAAAATATATCACTTCGTCGTTCTCTTCGCCCTGATTAATGTCAATCCAAGACATCAATGACATTTCATCGACGACGAAGATTTTATTAGCTGTTCGTGATAGGAAAATCAAAAAAAGAAAAGGAAAAAAAAAAATTAGTAAAAGAAAAGAAAAGAAAAGAAAGAAAAAAAGATGAAAACGATTACCCATCTACGATTTAATTAAATTCGTTAGTTTACGATTATTTCGATCTGAAAACAATTTCGATGACTTAAAATAGTTCAAATCCAAATTAATTTATAATGTGCGTGTCTGTATGTATGTGTGTGTGTATGTGTATGTGTGCGCGTGTATATAATCATCGATGATTATTAAAATGATCAATATACAAATCTAAATGAATCTTTAAAAAAATATTTACATAGCTATTAGATTTATGCTATTATCATAATCATTTGTGATTATTAAAATTATCCAAAATTCAAATCTAAATTATTGATATAAATAATATATATTATTTTAATTATTATAATAATTATTATTTATATTTAATTAATTATTATTATAATTAATACAATAGTACAAAGATAAATAAATTATATATATATATATATATATATATATATATATATTAATATATATATGTATATATATGTATATATGCATATATTTATAATAGATTTACGGCATGTTCGTAATCATTGATGATTATTAAAATGGTTCAAGTTCAAATTAATTTCAAAAAGAAGAAATACATATACATACATACATATATATATATACATACATGCACATACACAGACGTATATATATTAAATTTATGATTATTATCATAATCATATGTTAATTAAATATTTA
>NC_062191.1:5733189-5753189 GCF_912470025.1 Vespa velutina
GAAGTTTCCTTAAAAATTTTCTCGGTTTTCGTATGCTTCGAAGCGTGGCCGTATGTCGGATATCAAATTCGTCGGATCGATAAGCGAGGGAAATAACAGCGATGGCACTACGAACGGCAATAAATCATTTTATTTCGATAGTGGATAAAATGAAGCGGTCACGAACAAACGTCCGCGGCAACGCCATAGGCACGGTGCGCAATCTCCAGACTGAAATTGCGTGTAAACGAGAACGAATTAATTCGGAGGGGTCGGTTGGTCGGCTTGCCTCGACTTCGTTACTCGAAATGTTTCTCTCTCTCTCTCTCTCTCTCTCTCTCTCTCTCTCTCTCTCTCTCTCTCCCTCTCTCTATCGTGTCTGTGTCCACCCTTGTCTCTCTATTCTATCTGTATCAATACTATTGTTAAAAGGAATCTTTGATTTTTGAATCGACCCGATGATTAAACAATTGTGAATTTTGTATTTTTCATTCACAATCTATCGAAAAGGATTAATTTTAATCTTTCCTATTACTTTTTCTTTTTTTTTTTTTTTATTTTTATTATTATTCTGATTCTTCTTCCTATTTTTTTCTTTTTTTTTTTTTTTTTGTTTATTGCAAAGGATTCGATCGATCCAAGCCGTGAAATATTAATGGTGACATGATCACAGTTTTTTAAATCGGTTCACTTTATGTGATCATTATCGACCGACAAACGATCTTCGTTAAATTATTTGAACAAATTATTATGAAATAATTTTATTTGGATATTATTGTAATATTAAATGCAGAAAAAATTAATCGGATATGAAGAAATTAAAGTGGGAAAATAATTAATGTTAATAATTATCCAATCATATTTATATTACTATTAATAGAGTTAGAATGAATTAGAAATATAATTATCGTGTATGAAATTTAAATAACTTTCAACTTTTCTTATCGCAATTTCAAAAATTCCCCGAAACATTGTAATTCCTAACGAAAAAGAAAATCAATTTTTAATCGATTTTCAAACGGATGGTTGGAAAAAAAAAAATAAAAAAAATAAAAAAAAGAAAAAAAAATCCTGTACTCACATATACAAATGTATTTACGGGATCTCAATAAACGCGAAGTGACAATTGTTACAACAGCATATCAATCACAATCCAAAAGATTAAATAACTATCGAAATAATTTCAATTATGTTTTTCTAAATTCCACAAATTCGAGGAAAATAAAAAAAAAGAAAAAACAAAAAAAAAAAACAAAAAACAAAAAAAAAAAAAAAGAAGAAAAAGAGAGGAAAAAAAGAAAGATTACAAAAACTCGGTAGAAATGAAACGCAATGTTTTTTTTTCTTCCCTGTATTTCGAGCAGATATGTACAGAATTGCTGCTTCTGTGCCTATATATACATATATCGAGTGTTCGAAAAAAAAGAAAAATAAATAAATAAATAAATAAATAAATAAATAAAACAAGAAAAAAAAAGTATATACGAAGCGGCAGCGTGAGAACAGCCGTCTAATTTAATTTGCGCGATATCACGTAACGGGGTCGGCTTGCCGGCCCCACGGACGTGCCATTTTATTTCGTCGTACGACATGGAGCGACATTAGTCGCGCCGTCCTGCAGATAAGTATCCCGCGGATCGAGTTCGCCGCCATAAATAATAATGGAGGTTTTTATTGGCAATAATATTTTAGCTCGCGATCGGACGTAGTCGGTGGGTTTCGAACGAGGCCTGAACGAGGCCCAAACGAGGACCCAACCACATTTCAATTGGTTCGTGGTGTACTCTGCGGGAAGCTACGGTTAAAAGAACCACGGAAAATTTTATGAAAAATTGACCGAACTCTCGACCGAATTAATATTCGCTATTCTCCTCTTCTTTTTTTACTCCTCCTTCAACTTCTACTCCTCATTCTCTTATTACTACTACTACTACTACTACTACTACTACTATTACTACTACTACTATTACTACTACTACTATTACTAATACTTCGAATTGCGTTCCTTGCATTGAATTCATTTATATTCGCATGAAATCGTAAATCATTGATATAGTTAAACATATCAATGTAAAATTGCAGATATCTTGTATACAATATATGAATTATAACTTACGAAATATGTTTAAACAGACGTTCCGATATATCTTTTATAGTGATTATATTTCGTTAGTTATGCCTTTTCGATTATAATGTGATTTATATTCTTAATTTATATTCGACCAATTCTCTCTCTCTCTCTCTCTCTCTCTCTCTCTCTCTCTCTCTCTTTCTGTCTCATTTAATTTTTTCTGCTTTAAATGTATATATCATAAACAAATAGACGTATACTTCCGAAGGAATTTTTAAGTAAAACGATTTATTAATAATTCCTTTCAATTACTTAATGTACTGTCACGACGAGTATATGATACATGTATAGATCTTATAATACATATAGATCATACTACGAACTTATAATAAATATTGAACATTCATTCCCTCTCCCCCCTCCCTATTACATTTCATACCTTACTTGCATTTCTATGATAACGATCGATCTTTTTTATTACCGGTTTATTACAAACGGATTCCAACAATTCGACTCGACAAAGAAAAAAAAAAAAAAAAAAAAAAAAAAAAAAAAAAAAAAAAAAAAATAGAAAAAAGAATTCCTTCCACTTCTCGTAATTTAATTTCGCTGAGAATCTTTCGGAATACGATGCCGATGATATGAATACGATCGAGATGATTTACATTTTATTGAATGACTTTTCCAAAGTGTCGAACAAATTTTGCAAAGCTCATAAATCGAACATACATTTTCTGAATCGCTCATATTTACATTCTATTTCCTTTCATCGTTCTAGGGGAATAACAAAAAAAAAAAAAAGAAAACTAAAAAAAATAAAAAAATAAAAATAAATGGTTGCGATCGGTTCATGACGGATCCATGAGGTCTCTTTGGTAATACGAAACTTCGTTGGGTGAAATTCACGTATGTCGTAAATCTGACGTTCGTCGTTTTCGAGACGTTCGCGATCATCCCGGGAGGGTCTTCTTGGTGATGGCATATACAAAACACGCCTACACACTTTGCGCGCATAATCGTGAACCAGTCGTTTCGGGGTAAAGGGAAGACGAAGAGAAGAAAGTACAAAGGACGTTTATTCTTCGTAGAAAAGAGTCGTGTTAAAAATAAAAAGAAAAAAGAAAATAAATAAATAAATAAATAAAAAGAAAAAAAGAAAAAAAGAAAAAGAAAAAGGAAGAGAAAAAATTCAAAAGAAAAACAAAGACGTTCTTCAATTATTGTAGATCATTGATAAATCTTGATCATTCATCTATATATATATATATATATATATATTTATTTATATATTAATAATTATAATATTGATAATGATATTGTAAAAATAATTAAGAATTGTTTAATATATTAGTAATCGATTAATTCACAAAAATTGACAACATTCTTTTTCCATTTTTTTTTTTTTTTTTTTCCTTTCACTCGAACAAAATTACACCAGACATTTCCCTTTTTTCTTTAAAAAGTTTGACGCACAGGTATAACGATAAGTATAGTATCGTATAGAAAGTCCTGGTCAAAAGTCATCGCATTGACCGTGCTCACCTTTATCGTGAATGCGGGAGGAAACTTCGCTGTCGCGCAGGCCCACTTTACGAGGCGTCATAAACTCTCTCTTGCGAGCCGTCATGAGCGAAACTCCGTTCGGCAGCAGCCATGGCTTTGGAATTCCTTGACCCAATGCCTTTGGCCTTTTGATGTTTCTCCTTTACCTTCGTTACCATCGATATATCCACGAAATAAGCTCTTAAGAACTTTCCCGATTGACGAAGGATGTCGAGTTTTGACACTTTAACATTACGTAAAAATAAAAAAAAAATAAAAAAATAAAAAAAAAAATTAAAAAAAAAAAGAAATTAAAAAATCGATCGTTCAATAAAATCATGTCACCTGTATTAACTGTATCGAATAAAAAAGTAGAAGTTATAATATATGAACCCTATAACTTTTACTTACTCTATATACTACATTTAAAATATCCTATATATGTATGTACATATATACGTATGTACATATATATATATATATACATTTATTATAGAATATAGTAAATGATAAATGATAAAACGATGAGGACTTAGTCAAAGTACTAGTCAGGACTAATTAGGACCGCACAGCTTGTCTCCTACGAATTATTATCCAAACGAAGGTACGAACGGAACGGAACGGAACTTCTACAATGCAATGGAATTTCTTTTGTCTTGCTTTAGAGAAAAGAAAAGAGAGGGAGAGAAACAGAGAGAAAGAGAGAAAGAGAGAGAAAGAGAGAAGGATTACGGAGAGACTAGCGAGCGATGCATCGGCGAGACATCCGTTAAGAGATAGTGCACGATTCTCTACGTATCCTTCCAACGGCAGGATGCACACAGTTCCAAGGATTTACGAGCAATAAAGTAGCAATAACGATGGCTACATTGGCGTCGTCGTCGTCGTGCGAGCGACCAACCGAACCGGGATCGCATTGTCCTATCTCGTCTTGCGAATCCTGCGTGAATTCTCTCTTTCTCTCTCTCTCTCTCTTTCTCTCTCTCTCTCTCTCTCTCTCTCTTTCTCTGTCTGTCTCTCATGGGACAATGCACTTTATGTTCAAGGGAACGCAGGAAGGATCGTACAGGTGTTTATGCACGAATTTATGTTCTACTCGTGCGAGAAAACACTATGTTTGTGGTACTCTTATATGCTTCTTACACCCACGCTAATCCCCACCAATATCATCCAATCCTCCTCTTTCTTATCTTGTTCTATACTTCTACACTTTTATTCGAAAGGTAAACTCATTTTTGAAGTACTTGTTAAAACGTTACGAGTATCTGATACTTGCAATTTTTTAATAATGTAACCCCCTTTTCGTTTAACGTCAGACGAGTCTCTTTTTAGATTTTAAAATACTACAAAATTCATGATTTTTAGAGAGAGAGAGAGAGAGAGAGAGAGAGAGTGTGTGTGTGTGTGTCTGTGTGTGTGTCATACACGCATCAGATTAAGAATATAAATCCTGATTTTATCTAATGAACGAAAATAAGCAAGATGATCGACGATGTTTGCACCATATGGGAATTTGATCTTTTTTCATTGTTCTCTATCTATCTCCTCGAGCTATGAGCAATCTCTTGGCAAGCACATCGTTCATATTTTTATACCAATACATTCTCGGCTTTCCAATTAATTCATGTGTATATAATATGATATTATTAAATTCTCTCTCTCTCTCTCTCTTGCGTTTGTCCATGCATAGTGATTATATATTGCAGATGCCATTTTATATTTTTTCCTTTTTAATTTGTAATTAACGTGATATCATTTCGTTTGACTTCTCTTGTTTATTTTCTCCTCTCCTTTTTTCTTTTTTTTCTTTTTAATGGTCTTTTTTTTTTTTTTTTTTTTTTTTTTTTATTGTATTTTTTTAATGTATTATTATGAAAACTACACGGAGTGTATCATTTTTATAAAAAATGCATAAAGGAAAAGGGGTCATTTCTTCTACATCTTTCATCTTTTATCTTTCATCTTTCATCATATTTATTTTTACCATCTTTCTCAACCCCTCCTTCATTCATTTCTTTTCGATAAATTTTTCGGGACTCATGGTTGGATTAAATAACGCGCTCAAATTGGCCAACGAAATAGGTTTTTCAGTTGCATCGTTAAAGCCACCAATTCCGCGTGCCGTTGGGCAAAACCGAACGAAGATTTTTCTCCGAGGGATGGTCTATCGACGATTTTAATTTTGTGCCCTGGTCTGGTATACTGTTCTATACTGGCTCTGTTCTATTCTGTTTTGTTCTGCTTTGTTCAGTTCTGCTTCGCTCAGCTCTCCTCTGAACTCTTCCGCTCTGCTCCGTTCTGGTTTGCCCTATTCCCGGTTATAAATCCCAGCGAATAGATTCGAAAGATTAATCCTCTCATTCGTACCATTCGCGATACCTACTCTTGCGTTTAGAACGGCCCGTTATCGGCTTCGAACTCGTTTTTCGCCGATCGTAATTATCCCGGGAGCTTTTAGCGGCCATTTTTTTATTCAACTTACCTACACTCCGCCTCTTATACATATATATATATATATATATATATATATATATATATATACATATATATATATTTAAAAAGAAAAAAAAGACCACGGACAAACAAAACAATCTATTCGTGAAAATAAGAAAGAAAAGCAAAACAAAAAAAAAAAAAGAAAAACGAAAAGAAAAGAAAAGAAAAGGAAACAAAAAATGAAACGAAAGGTGAAAATGGTAATTAAAAAACAAATAACAAATATCCTCTTTTTCTCTCTCTCTCTCTCTCTCGTTATATTTTTAAATTGTTGAAAATAATAAAGTAATGGAAAAGAAAAAAGGGGAAAAAAAGAAAAAAGAAAGAAGACAAGAGAGAAAAAAAAAGGAAAAGAATGATTAATTCACAGGTCGATGGGATGAGTTCTGAGTCTTCTAAACTTCTTACAAAAACACGATGGTCAATTATCGAGTTTTCTCGATATATTTCGACTCTTACTTACTGTTACCGTGGTTAGTTCGAGAAGTACCTCCGTAGTATCATGGAACTTGGAATAAATATCTGACCGGGGAAAAGTCGGGGAAACTTCTTCACCGTCGATCCCTCTCAACATGCTCTTTCTTTCTTTCGTACGTATTGAAATCGATAGAAAATTAAAGGAAAACAACTCGGGAGCGAAGCAACGAGAGAAACATATTATCAACGATCGACATATTTTTAACGAGATAAGGAAAAAAAAAACGAAAAAAAAAAAAAAAAAAAGAGAAAAAGAAAAAAAGAAAGAAAAAGAAAAAAGAAAAAAGGACGATGTAAAAAAAGAAGTAACGATTATTAATTTCGTACTCGAAGTAGTTCAACGAATTTCTTATAAAAACATTGACGTATTTTTATCTTGTATGATAAACTAACACGATACTCATAGGAGATACTTTTCATAGAAATATATATGCTATGTGTATATGTAAAAAAAAAAAAAAAAAAAAAAAAAAAATGAAAAGAAAATGAAAAGAAAATTAAAACAAAAAGAAAAAGTATATATAGCTTATATGACTCATATGATCTTTTATACAATTGTATTAAATTTTGTCAATTGTATTCGGACTTTTATCAATTTATAAAAACATAATTTTATAAATATCATATTTTATATCAATTTTATATAATATCAAAACATATTTTATAAATATCCATAAAAGCATAATTTTATAAATATACAAATATATATGATCCATAGATCATAGGTCCATAGATCATATATATATATATAAATCTGTTTTCTTTTGTTATTCTCATCAATGGATAGAGAAACCTTTCAAATTCGAAATTAAGATATATATATTATTAACAAGATTAACAAGTCAGCACGTTCCGTTACGATTACCGGAAACCAGCAGCGTAACGTAACGCACCGGAGGCTGACAATGAGATATACCTACATGAGAATGGTTTTGGTGAATCGATAAGACAATAATGTCCCACATCGGCCTGTGGAACAGACGCGCATGCACATTTACTACTACTACATAGACCGATTCACACAGGGCCATATTTGAATTCATGCGCTCCACGCTGCTAGAGTATGACCACCTAACGGTCCAATGAATCCATCCTTTCCGCCAATTTAATTAAACGACTTTGCCGATTACACCCTTTTCTCGGTTACATTATGTCAGCAGAATCATCCTATTATCCGATACTTTGAAAATTTATGCTAACTGAAATTACACTCGATAAAAGGGCGCTCTGCGTGATTGCAGATTTTTTTTCTTTTTTCTTTTTTTTTTTTTTTTTTTTTTTTTTTAATTTAAAAATTGAGAGAAAAAAAGAAAAAAAAATTGTTTTTTTTCTTAATTTTTAAACCGATAAACTAGAGATAAGGAAAGAGAATTTATTGACATTTGCGATAATGATATCAGGATTATAATAATAATAATAATAATAATATATTCTAGTTAGAGATAAGATAAACGCATAGCAATGTCCTTTTTTTTTTTTTTTAAGATTGTTAATAATCTACGACAATGATCGTTCTAATTATTCTGACGACGATCGATGAATCTGATCCAACTGACGCGAGTTTAAAAACACTGATTTTAGATAAAGATCTATCAAAAAATCTAACAAATATCTCTTACCATGTCAACAGTAAAGAAAGAGAAAAATAAAAATTAATATTTATCTCAACTCGTTACGTCTACGAAATGTATACATCCGTTTGCTGATTCTTTCATCATGCATGCACACACACACACACACATACACAAATATACGCGCGCGTTTTCCTTCAGAATCATATGCTTAAGTTTCTCACATCCATAGATCATTTTTCTTTTTTTTAATTTATTTTATTTTATTTTTCTTTTTTCTTAAATGCCTTTAATAAATGTTTCTATTTTTTTCATATATAGGATTACATTTTAACTTATAACAGTACTAACTCACATCCTCTACATTAATTTCCTCTTTCCATACTTCGTTTTCCTTAGAATTCTATGCACAAGTTTCTCACATTCTTTTTCATTTCTCTCTCTCTCTCTCTCTCTCTCTCTCTCTCTCTCTCTCTTTCTCTCTCTTTTTCTTTTTTTTTTTTTTTTTTAAATAGCTTTAATAAATATTTCTATTTGTTTCATACAAATAATTAAATTTTTTTCATTGTTTTTAATTATTTATTTTGTTTTTAAACAGTACCAACTCAAATTCTACATTAATTTTCTCTTTTCATATAATACTTTTCTCAGAATTCTATTCGCACAAATTTCTCACATTCTTCTTTTTCTTTTTCTTTAATTTCCTTTTTCTTTTTTTTTTTTAAATTGCTTTAACAAATATTTCCACTTGTTTTATAAAAATAATTACATTTTTCTATGTTATATATATATATATATATTTCTTTTTTCTCTTTTACATTACTAACTCACATCCTACATTAATATCTTCTCTTTGAATAGTTCATTTGAAAAATGTTTGTCGACATTTATAAAATATCTGAAGAATCTTTTGATTCAATTTACTATGTTCCACAAATGTATATATATATATATATATATGCATACACATACACACACATATATATAAATACTTGCATGCATAACTCGGAAGTTAACGCGAGCGACGTGCGTAGAAAGACGAGTCCGACAAAAACAGGCTTAATTTGATGTTATCGGCAAAGTCGAGAGGATCCGAGGAAGGCACGAATGCGAAGAACGAAAGGAGAACGGTGGTTCCAAGTCAGGCATATAAATTACAGTCAAGACGTTGTCCGATGTAAATGCAATACAAATTGGACCGGGCCACATTATTATTATTCATTGGGGACATTTGTTAGCTTATCTGACGAACCCAACCGAAACTCTTATTCGCTCCATACCGAAAGAGAGTTTCGGCCTAACGTTTGACGTCGTTTGCCGTCCATGATAAAAACCACGAGCCATGATATTTAAGAAACGAATAATAATATTATGCACATACATACGTATATATATAATCTATATATATATATATATATATATATATTTGCAATATGCGAAGTAATTCGACATTCAAAAAGAATACGAAGGTTATGATACTGTTTAGAAAGAGAAAAAAATTTTAATGATAAATGATTAAACGATGAATGTGTTGTAGACAGAACCATGACGATCCAATTTATTATGATAAGTTAGAGTATATTTTCAAAAGTCGTATCCACGCCCAAATAAAATATAAAGAAAAGAGAGATGGTTGTTGATGGAGAAGGATAGTAGGGGGAAGGAGGAAGGGTACGGGGAAGGGGAGGGAAATATGAAAAAGAAGAAACCAAACCTTTCATAATATATTCGTTTGTAAATTAAAATGGGTCACCGTAATATGCATATGTGCTAAAAGAACACAAAAGAGGTACCACGATTTTAATTAGATTTTTTAAATCCCAGCAAACAGAAATGGGCGCGTATGTGTATCTGCTTACTCTAAACGAAAATCAACGTACTCGTTTGTAAAAGGGGAAAAAAAAAAAAACAAGAAAAGAAAAGAAACGAAAAGAAAGGAAATAAGAAAAAAAAGAAAGAAAAAGAAAAAGAAAATATATTAAAGATTGATCTAGAAATCTTATTCGTACGAGAGAAAAAAGAAAATAAAAAAAAAAAATATAGATCTATATGCGTAAAATAAAATCTTTGATCTTCTTCGATGATAAAAATCGATTTTTTCTATCGAATATAGAAACCCACGTTCTTTTCAATTCAAGATGTGTCTTCTTGTCGTGAAAGTATTCTTCGCAACAACAGGTAGAGAGAAAAAGAGAAAACGAGAAAGAGAGAAAGAGAGTGAGAGAGAGAGAGAGAGAGAGAGAGAGAGAGAGAGAGAGAGAGAGAGGCCCGAAGATATATCTTATTCTGAAAGCATTTCTAATACTAAGGAAATGTGATTTTCTTGAGAGCTTCGTGAAGCTTTCTCCTTTCGGAAAGAATATATTAAAAACTATCGTCCTCATATTTCTTTCCCCCCTTCTCTCTCTCTCTCTCTCTCTCTCTCTCTCTCTCTCTCTCTCTCTCTCTCTCTCTCTCTCTCGCTCTAAATGCTTATGTGACTTCTTTAATACTTTTATCAATAATAAGCATAAATTTCGTACGAACATTAACGATTACATATTAGCATTAGAAATATTTTGTTAATTTTCCTTCGTTCTTTGTTTTTATTTATATTAACATTAATTGAGATAAGAAAAAAAAAAAGAAAGAAAGAAAGAAAGAAAGAAAGAAAAGGAATTAACAAATTGTTAATAGAAATTTTTTAAAATACTCTAATAATATTTAACAATTTTCAAAGGGACACACGTTTCCGTATAACGGAGTAGAACGAAACAACGGTATAAGCTGGTGTATTCAGTTGAAACTAGGAAAGTCCAATGGACTTGGCTACCCAAATTATTGTGACTAACTAATTTAGAAACTATAGTAGTATCGTCTCTCTCTCTCTCTCTCTCTCTCTCTCTCTCTCTCTCTCTCTCTCTCTCTCTCTTTGTGTGTGTGTGTGTGTGTGTGTCTTTCTCTGGAAATTCTCAGATACGGTGGACCGAGTACATAGATGTATCCACACTTCGGTAAACTCAGCAAATTTCACTTTAGCATTTAGTGTACGATAAGCTTTTCATGCTATATAGATCCTTTTCTATCGTTAGGAAAAATGCTATTGTACTTTCAAAGAAAATAATAGATTATAAATGTATAATAATCTTGCGAGATAAAAAAGTAACTTTATAGTTTTACATTCATTAATATTTCTTCAAATTCTGCTGAATTCATCATCATATACTCTATAATAACAAATTATATTTCTGATATGTATTATGACACTTACTTATGAAAGTAGGGATCATAGTTTTATATATATATATATATATATATATATATATATATATATATATAACAAGATAGATAAGAAACACTCACAAACGCAAACGCTCGCGGGTTTGTCGGTCGAAGGCCGCCATAAAGAGGTAATACCGCGTTATATCAAAGTAATGTGACGTTCAAACCCTGAGGAGAATATTTCTCCTTCTGGAGATTATCAGCTTACCGCCTTGGGGTTCGCGATATCTCTACCATGATATTTCACCTCGCGTCACTCTTTCCGGAATCGTCCCACCAATGATTTTCACCGAGTCCATGTTCTTATCGAATACAGTGGAAATGATCCAACGAACGTGACGCGTGTATCAAATCGAAGGATCCGTTTGATCTATCTGATCGACAATCTTATATCGTTGTCAATGAACACGTGTAAACTTTAATAATAATGTTAAATAATATTTAGACGTATTATGGATATCAACGAAAATAAATATATATTGTAAATTTGTTTTGATGAAAATATTTTTATAATGAAGAAAGAAAGAAAGAAAGAAAGAAAAAAAAATCAGAAATGAAAAGAAAATAAATAAAGAATGATACATCTACAATTAGAAAGGATTAATTGATAAATGAAATATAAAATGTCTATTGTTGTTAATACGTTTTTGCAGATATAAATAATATTATTATATAATATCGTAACGCGTCAATGTTTTATGAATATAAAATTGATCGATTTAATTTATTTACTTTTCAATTAAATTATCATATGAAAATAAAATAGAATAAAATAAAATGAAACGAAAGGAAAAAAAGAAAATAAGAAAATATATGAAACGAAATATTTGAAAAAATATTTTTAATTAATAATTAACGGTGATATCTGTTTCGAAACTTCGGCGAATTCACAAAGTCACTCCCGTTTAATTCCCCCGAGTTTATTCGGCTCGCTTTAAAAAGGATCTGGCTTTATCTTCGATCCGAAATAGCCAGTTCCTTCCAACCTTAAATTAACAAGTCTCCGTTTATTCGTCACGACGTGCAGCCAAACGGCATTTATCAGATGGAACAGAGAAATCGTTGGAGTAAACTCGATTCTCTTTTCGAAATAAGATCGAGCCCACGTTTGAACTCCTTATAGAGAGATCCTAATTAAACTGATTGATTCGTAAAAAATAAAAAGATAAAAAGAAAAAAAAAAATATATATATATATATATATATATATACATACGTGTAAAAGAAAGATCTCGAGTTAAAATTTATTTCATAATTAATATTTCATTTATTAATTATATTTGGTTTATACTTAAAAAATTTGTTATTCTAAAAATTATATCACGATGATTAATCTCTTAAAAAAAAAAAGAAACTAAAATTTCGTGTTATACGTATAACGATTAAAATACAAATTACAACGGGGATGACGTTTACAATTAATTGGAAAAGATCAGAGAAAGTTTTGCGATTTAAAATGATCTTGGTGTATAAAATAATCGCCTCGGGCCATTCAATCTGAGATATCTAACAGAAGCACTGGATACGATTGCCTTACGACTGACAACTCCGTATCTTTCATAGAGTTAACGCATAACGCGAGGAATCGTTAAACGAAGTTAATTATACTCGAGCAAAGGCGAACATTGCTACGCTAAATGGCGAACATTCGCAATCCTCCAACAGATCGCTCCAGTTGCAAGAGATGAGAGTAATGGTGTAAGTCTACATAGTTATACATATGTATATACATACATACATACATACATAGAATACATGGAAATCTCTCTTTGTTGGTGTTAAAGCATGAGACCTGTGGGAGGTTGGTAGAGAAGGTGAGGAGATACGGGTGATGGTGAAGGAGAGAGAGAGAGAGAGAAAGAGAGAGAGAGAGAGAGAGAGGGAAGAGAGGTTTGAGCAGCCTGCTGAAGGCCGAGATAGGAAGGAGGAGGGCCAGTGTACTTCCGAAGAAGCGAACCTGCCACGTGTGTGCCACGTATCAACGCTCGCCCCGAAGCAATTTCCATGCATGGCCGAGCTGCATAATTTCCGGTTCTACATGTGGATCATGTATGGTCGATCATTCCGACTAAATAAATCATCAATTTTTTAATACTCGACATTTTAATACTCGTCCGTATTCTTTCTATTACAATTTTTGTCGTTTCATAATTACGTTTTTCCTTATTTTTGTAATATTCTTGGAAATGGATAAACAATTTTCAAAAAATCGATCTAACCCAATTGGCTCCTTTTTATTGAAATTTTTTTCTTTATTCCTTTAGTTTCTTTCTTCTTTCATTAATATTTCGACAAATAAATCGTCAATTTTTTTTTCTTTTTTTTTGTTTTTTTTTGTTTTTTTTTTTGAATACTCGACATTACTCCGTTCATATTCTTTCTATTACAATTTTTGTCATTTTCTCTTACTTTTGTTATATTTTTAGAAATAATTCATCAATTTTCGATGCGTCGATCTAATCCAATCGCTTCTTTCTATTACGATTCTTTTCATTACCCTTTTCTCTCTCTCTCTCTCTCTCTCTCTCTCTCTCTCTCTCTCTCTCTCTTGTTTACTGTCTTTAATATCTCGACAAATAAATCATCAATTCTTAATCGTCGACCTAGTTCAATCGCTTCCTCTTATTTTACTTTTCCTTATTTTCTTGTCTTCTTCTTCTTCTTCTTCTTCTTCTTCTTTTCTTTCTTTTCCTTTATATTGTATTTCGACACATGAATCATCAATTATATAGTTATCGACATCTGGTTCAATTTCTTCTTTCTATTATAATTTTGTTTTTTTTTTTTTTTTTTTTTTTTTTCTTTTAAATGATATATCGACAACAAAACAAAATCAATCAATCTTTAATGGTCAGCCCAGTTCAATCCCTTTCATTGAATTATAATGTTCTTTCGTAATCTTTTTTTTTTCTCTCTTTCTTCTTTTCTTTCGTTAACTTTCATCTTTTTCCTTCTTTTTTTTTTTTCTTTTTTCTTTTTTTTTTTTTTACTTTTGCTTTTGCTTTTAAATATTTCGCAAAATATTCATCGGGGCTGATTGCCTCTATAGATTAAAATCCTTTGATAAGGAATATAACTTTATGAGTACTTTCTCTACCCGTTACGAACGATCTTCAAGTGGAATAGATTCTACGCCGTGAGAACGCATAAGTTAATCGCATTATTCCTTGCAGTCGGAGCATTCGCAGGGGCTCGAAAGAGTTTCTTCGATCTTATCTCCCCGCTGGACGAGGTTCGTTAATTAAAGTGACCTAAATGTGCTACCTTGGCGTCTGCACCATAGCGTAAACCATTTATATACTCCTGGGAGATTTTATTCGTTTGGTGAATCGTTAAAATACTTAATGATGGTTAAATGTAATCGAAAAAGGAAAAGAAAAAAAAACAGAAATACACATACATATATACATGAAGTGTATGCGAATTAGCTAAATCAGAATTAGATATAAGTTTGAACTTAGATTTTTCGATAGATTATATATAAAAAGCATATATAAATATATGCTATATAGAAGAATATATATATATATATATATGATATTAGGATGATATTTTACATTTTATTATAAGGTTAAATATAAATATTTATAAAATTAAAGTATATCATGATATGACTTCATATCTACCATCAAGAAATACGGACTTCCACGAATGGCCCATTAGCTCAGTTGGTTAGAGCGTCGTGCTAATAACGCGAAGGTCGCGGGTTCGATCCCCCCATGGGCCAGATTTTTTTTTTCACTTTTTTTCTATAAAATATTATTCCATTACATTAACAATATTTATCGTATAAATACATTACGATAATATTACTTTTACACTCGATTTTATAATAAAATAGAAAATATATATGGTATATATCTCTTACCTTACTGAGCTTCAACTGAGATAAATTATAACTTGTTACATCAAAAGATATTATAAGTTACAAAAGAAACTGTTCGATCGTGTATAGTTAATGTAAAATAGAAAAAGGAGAAGATAATTCGTTATAAATAGAATAGAAAAAAAAAAGGGGACCGATCCTGCCAGGATTCGAACCTGGAATCTTCTGATCCGTAGTCAGACGCGTTATCCGTTGCGCCACAGGACCACTTGTTATCAATTTGATCATTAGAAGTTATATATACAAAAATTGTACTCTTAGAAAAAAAAACGAAATTGATTAAATTTATCCAATCGACAATATCCAATAAACGAAGTTAAAAAGAAAAAAGATAAATAAATAAATGAATGAATGAATGAATGAATGAATGAATGAATGAATGAATGAAATAATTTTAAATAATCGATTCCTAAATGGAATGAAACAATTAGAAAAAGTATTTCATAAGAATCGGAGTTAAAAAAAAAAAAAAAGACTTTTCCAATCTTAATGATAACATCAATTAACACAAATCATACAAAGATAAAAGAATCGTTGTCAAATGAGGTCATTTTCTTTTTTCTTGATACCTTAATTAAATTAACGTCAAAGCCATTCGTTGGCAACGTAATCAAATCGAAATGAAAATATTTGAGGGTTCATTAGAAGTGGAATAATGGCGGAGTCTCTAGCGGCCGACTTTCAAATAAACTTTCGTAGCTCTCGTTTCAGTTGAGCAGGAAACTTCTCTTCATTTCCATCATTCCATCTAGCAACAGTAGCAACAGCAGAAGAACCAACATGACCAATAGCAGTAGAAGTCAGTAGCAACAGAAGCATCAGCAGTAGCAGCAATAGTACCATTACTACCCACCACCATCACTACCCACAACCACCACTATCACTTCCTACAACCACAACCACCACTAGCTACCTACCAATCATATATTTCTTCTCTCATGGCACTCACAACGTCTGAGTTGCGTCCTTATCTCTCTATCTTTATCTCTCTCTCTCTCTCTCTCTCTCTCTCTCTTACCCTCGCATTTCTCTTGACCAACCTCTCGAAACTTCAGCCGACGAATCTTAGTAGAAAACGCAAAATAAAAGTTGGCCGAAAGTTGCGGAGAAAAAATTTCAGTGCTCTTCGTCGAAGTAGAACAGTTTTGTGGCAAGCTTGGTACATTTTATTAGAAAATATAGTCTGTATCATGAAGAAACGTCTTTTTTCCATTTCTTTCTATGTCTGTCTCTCTCTATCTCTATCTCTCTCTCTCTCTCTCTCTCTCTCTCTCTCTCTCTCTCTCTCTCTCTCTCTCCCTGTACACTCTGTACCGCTTTTCCTTTGATTCCTACGTTCATGCGAGTCTCAAATTTATAGTCCTGCTGGGAGTTCGTTTCTATCCTTTACGAGCAAAGCACAACCGTATATGTTTCCCTTTGACTTTATAACGAAACCACAGCGATAATAATTATCCTTCTACGTATAGACACAATAAAAATATCAAGAACTTATGTACTCTTTCTATGATTTACTTTCTATTGGTATACGTATATATCCATTGTATAGCGTATGTGTATGTGTGTGTGTGTGTGTGTGTGTGTGTGTGTGTATATGTGTATTGAAAAACCTTTGAACATATTTGAAAAATCTTTCGAATATTTTCCATATCAATTCAATCATATCGTAGAATATCTCTGGGTAAAGCAAATGATAGTTGATTTATTGTCAAATCTCAGGGAACAACGTAATAGTACTTAATAATTGATAATTACTATTCGAGGAATTACCTTGAGGACATTTACTCGATTTACCTTGGAACACGTATCGGTTCTCATCATTTTCGAGGAGTTACCACAATAGATAGTAGACCTCATCGAGTAGACAACAAAGGAACATTGAATTCAATGATCATTATGTACATACCTGAAACAGAGAATGAATAAATATGCTTAATTGGATATATTCGCAAGTTGGATCTTCGATGATTAAATCTTACGTGAGATTACAATTGGATCGAATATAAGAATTGGATCAAATGAATGAATGAATGAATGAATGAATGAATGAATGAATGAATGAATGAATGAATGAATGAATGAATGAATGAATGAATGAATGAATAATAATATTAATAATAACAACAAACGATTGGCTTATCTCTTATATGCTCACACACACACACACACACACACACACACACATAGATATACACGATTAATTAGCTCTAAATCTTCCATCCCTTCGATCAACTGTTGATCGGCATATTTCACACATGTACACACATATGATTAACTAGCTCTGGAACCTTTCATCCTACAATAATAATAATAATAATAACAATAATAATGATAATGATAATAATAATAATAATAATAATAATAATAATAATAATAATAATAATAATAATAATGATAAAAATAATAATGTCGTCGGTGAGAGAAATTCTAAAATTTAAGAGTGTATTTTGGGCAGCGTCACAGAAGGCGTGTAAGTGGAAGTCCGGAAAGAATGTTCACCGGATTAAGTGGAACGAACGTGACTTAAATCCATTGTAAACCCTTGGAAAGCCGTTGTCGTTTGTAACCGTCGTACTTGTATCTATGGAATAGAAACGAAGGAAGAAGAGGAAGTCGGACGGATCGCGAAAGGGAAGAAGAAATGTAAGAAGAAAGGGAACAAGAAAGAGACAGAAGAGAGAGAGAGAGAGAGAGAGAGAGAGAGAGAGAGAGAGAGAGAGAGAGAGAAGAGAAGAGTGAAACGAAGAAAAACAGAGTCACAGAACGAGGAAAACATTGGAAGAAGGTAAGAAAAGGGTAAGAAAGGGTATAGTGGACGGGATAGATAGAGGGTAGAGGGTTGAAGGATATAGGAGAGAGAGAGAGAGAGAGAGTGTGAGATAGCGAGATGGCGAGATGGCGAATGGGTGAGGAACTGAGAGATGGGGACAGGGGCAGGGACAGGAACGGGGGTTAAAGATTCTCTTAATCTCGTCTCTACGTGTTCTTGACAAACGAGGAATGTGGATGACAACGGCATTGTACCTTCCTAGCATTATCCGTAAGATCTTCTGCGATTGCACCATTCTCCTTAGCTGAATGTCCTTCGAAACGCGTCCTGGCCTCGTTTACGTATTGTCCTCATGAAAATATCGCTATAATGTGCGAGTGAGAAAACGAATATATATATATAGATCAAATTTATCATATAAATTTGACATAATTTTGCTTAGGGAATACTACGAACGAAGGATGTTGCATCGCACGGATTGTGATGACATCGAACGATATTTCAACGTTTCTTTTTTTTTGTTTTTTCTTTTATTTCATTAAACAAAAATTATCTAATATATTTGATAATTATTGTTGCCATATTCGTTAGAATTTTCTTAGATGTTCCTTAACTTTTCAAATCCAATTAAAGAAATATGTATCACGTATAAATTCCATTATGATTCTTCGAGTGATATGGAATAATGCCAATTAGTTACATGCTTACACATAACGTATCTATTTTCTCTTTGGAGTGGAACAAAAAAAGAAAGAAAAAAAGATAAAAGAAGAAAAAAGAAAAAAGAGAAAAGGAAAATTAAAAAACGAAAGCAAATCTGACCTCAATCCATGAATATTTCCAAATATAACCGTTCACTGGCATTATTATAATTATAGAGACTTATCATTATTTAATCATTTTGAACTATTCAAGGATTCGTATTTGAGATAATTGAGTTATGAAACGAATCGAGAAATTAAAAAAAAAAAAAAAAAAAAAAAAAAAAAAAAAAAAAAAAAAAAAAAACAAAAGAAAAAAAAAAAAAAAAATCGAAGTAAAAAAAGAAAAAATGTCATTACTCGCACCCAAACTTCTATTTGCGATTTGTAAAGAGAGTCGACTAGAAACTGGCCTGACAGGATGTCAACGTGAATGCAACTCATACTGTTGACTGCATATTAACAACTATTGTAAATCGTAGAACCTTATGTGACAAGGTATACGAAGCGAATATAGGCAAGTCTGTCGATGTGAACCTGTCAACCCCTGACGAGACTCACTACCTCGTTGACCTCAATGTCCTCCCCTTCGTACACACGTACAAACGTACCTAGCGTACATACGTAACACGTATATATATATATATATATATATATATATATATATATATATATACGTACACGATAGCTAACTGTTTGTTGTTAAATATAGCTTTTGCCCTCGACCGGTACGAAGTTAACGATGAAACGTTTACCGTGAAAATAATGCTCGTACTCCCATTAACTTCGCTAGACTAGAAAAGGATATTACGAAGTTAGTTTGACTAAAAGTTATCGACAAGCAATATACACATATACACACACACACGCACACAAACACCATCCCCACTTCTCTCTCTCTCTCTCACTCTCTCTCTCTCTCTCTCTCTCTCTCTCTCTCTCTCTCTCTCTCTCTCTCTCTCTCTCTCTCTTGCTCTCTCTTATTCTGATCGTTGCTGTTGATCATAATGGAAACGAATTTTCGTGATTATCCATGGTCCCTTTTATCAATGAGAATACATAAACGTTATTGCAAATACTATTGATATTTTTAAGAGATTATCCTTCTTTAAATAAATAATTATTAGCCTTCTCCCCCTCTCTCTCTCTCTCTCTTTCTTTCAAAACGAAAAATTTATTAATTAAAAAATGGATCAATGTAATAGCTTCCAACCTTTATTATATACCTTATCCCGGTAATATTTGAA
>NC_062191.1:5755689-5760689 GCF_912470025.1 Vespa velutina
GACCTTACAATCTAACTATTAAATCAGATTATAAAGATCGGCCTCACGCTCAAGGAAGAGAGCTATGTCTCATCAACGTGGCTGCATCAGCTCAGCTTTTCGCATAGCAGATCCGAAGATATACTACAGAAATGATCCTGTGAAGTATGATCTTAATAAATCTTTCGATTCGTCGGATAGATCTATCATTCGTAAGAACGTTTCGTATACGAGAATCGATATATTTACTTCGGCCATCTGTTGGCGAAATATGTTACTAATTCTATTCCTAGAGTAATCCAATAGCACGAGAATTATGCTATTTATATAATTGCAGAGAGTACTTTGAACTTTTATTGAATTTATAATTAAACACGAAAACATCTAAGGGGATTTTAGTTTTATAAATAAATAGTCTAATAAACGTTATATAAAGATAATTCGTTCTAAAATTTAAATAAATAAATAAATGAAATAAAAAAGAAAAGAAAACAGAAGAAAAAAAAAAATGATGACAAAAATATGCCAGACAAATTTGATTTGTAACGTTCGCAAATCGTACTCTGGCAGTGAAATTATGCGTTTGATTGCAATCGCGGCTGGATATGATGTGTGCTCAGCATAATTACGTATTCGGGTAATACGTAATTATTCGTAAGTGCAACATAAAATTGACGATTAAATTATAATTTCGATCCTCCCTCTGTCAGAGGCAAACCATACCATACCATAGACCTGCTGCGGTATGAAATTACAATTTACTAATGTCTGGGACCAGGAAGGTGATGGTTAATATTACCATGACACAATTAACACCTAAATTGATAAAATCATTTTACTTTAGAACCAACAGTTATAATATCACTTACGAATTAATAATAATGCTGAAATCCCAGCACGTTTATGTCATTAGAGACGATATTCGCCGTACATGCATGCAATTCCCTTATCTCGCCAACTTAATTGTATGCACACACAATGTACATATAATGCATGCACGCACGGCACCCACACGGTTGACACACATATACGCTAATATAGAAATTTTATTATTATCCTATATATATTATTAAATTATATAGCATTGATATAACTTCTATTGGATTTCATTCGTGACATTGTAAACAAAAAAAAATTATCATTCACACACTTCGACAATCGAATTTCAATGAATTTCTAATGATGAATTTCCAATCTATCGAGTGAAAATCAAACGACAGAAAAAAAAAATAATGTATTGTTTTAATAAATAAATAAGATAATTATGAGAGAAAAACAATGATGTATTGTTTTATTAATAAATGAATAAATGAGTGAATAAAAAAAAAAAAAAAAAAGAAAAAAGATGAAAAAAAAATGAAAAAAAAAAAAAGAGAGAAAGAGAAAGAAGAAGAAAAAGGAAAACAAAAAAAAAAGAGAAATTGAAAGTAAATTTATTTTTTTCTCGGTTCAAAGAAACGAAACTTTCATTCCACTTCTTTGTCAGTGTACATATACATACATACAGACAAGTACAGTACTGACAAACACAGATAAACACATACATACACACATGCACATACACGTACACATGTATGTACATACAGACATACTGTTCACACATGCATATTCCTGTTTGTCGTGTACTGTACCTCAGGGCGACACGCCAAGGTGACGGTAAACAATGTGAGCATACATTACTTACGCCCACACCTAAACGCGCATTGTGCTCACGGTGGTTGGTTTCTGCTCGCACGTCCTCGCCAAGAATCGTTTGCGTTTTCTCTCTCTCTATCTCTCTCTCTCTCTCTCTCTCTCTCTCTCTCTCTCTCTCTCTCTCTCTCTCTATCTCTCACTCTCTTTTTTACTCTTTATTACAAAATATATCTCAGCATACATAAACTAGACAGAGCAGTACTTAATAATTCTAATATTTTCAATCTGTACTATCAGCTTTTTGGAAAATTATAAAAAAAAAAGAGGAAGAAGTTGAAGAAAAGAGAGAAAAGAAAGAAAGAAGGAAAGAAAATTAAATAAATAAAAAGAACTATATAGTAATGAAATAGAAAGAAAAAAGGAAAGAAGATAAAAAGAAAGAAAAATAAATAAAAAATATATATAATAATAATAATAATAATAATAATAATAATAATAAAATGGAAAAAAAAGAAAAGAAAAGAAGAAAAAAGAGAGAAAGAAAAAGAAAATATAGATATATGATATATATGTATGATATATATATATATATATATATATATATATATATATATATATATAATCAAATCTTCTTTTAATCCTAATTCTCTCCCAGTAGTTAGGAGAATCAAAAGGCAATATAATGTTTGTTCACGATCAATATACAATATTAAATTACTCGTTGATGATAAAACGACGAGATCGAATGGGTGTTACAGAGCCGTTAAGTCCACGGAAAAAAAAGCGTAATATTAAACGATCGAGTCTGATTCGATCGCGCGACGTTGATTAAAATTCACATCCATGGGAGCTAATCGGTGTGGCCGAAATTATATCGCCAATAATTCCCGGGCTTTTGCCTGTGGATAATGACGGAAACGTGAGACTCGAGATAAAAAAGAGAGAGAGAGAGAAAGAGAGAGAGAAAGAGAGAGAAAGAGAGAAAGAGAGAGAGAGAGAGAGAGAGAGAGAGAGAGAGAGAAAGTACGTCAATAGCCAATTTCTTGGATATCCGATATATTAAAATCGACTTGGCCATGGAGTAATCTCGTTTTTATCGGCTCTGTAGAAAATCCTCCAATTAGCGCGCATAACATTACCGTAATTGCGGTACCTACCTGCCGACGAGCACAAGCCTATCGAGAGATTGTGTCTGACTAGGTTCTCTTCTTTCTCTGATCAAAATTACGTTACTCGTCAATATTTCTCCTTCATCTTCATCTTCTCTTCCTTCCTTTTCCTCTTCCTTTTCCTCTTCCTCTTCTTCTTCTTCTTCTTCTTCTTCTTCTTCTTCTTCTTATGCGTCCTTTATCTCGATTTCTCAAAATTATCGAAACGCCTTGAGAGTATAGAAAGTATTGTTTATAAAAGGAAGAATTCAAACGATAAAATGGTTAGAGGGTGTAAGAAGGGTTCTCTTTGAAAAATGAGAAAAAACAAAGGATAGAAGAAGAAGAAAATATAAAAGGGTAGAACGCTCATAATTCTACCGAGCTACTTTGTAACACGATCAGCTACGGCTACTATACTACTACTACTACTATACCACTATTACTATTACTACTACTATGCTACTTACTACTACTACTACTACTACTATTACTACTACTACTACTACTACTACTACTACAAGTTCCGCTTTGACCAACTTTCTTAGTCGTTGTTTAAGTCCCGCCGCATGTGTACTGTTAACGTGAGAAAATTTACGAGCGGACCTTCACCGACGTCTAAAACGCTCACGAAAACTCAAGTTTTCGGACAGTGGTTTGCAAACAAAAGAGAGAAAGAGAGAGAGAGAGAGAGAGAGAGAAAGATAGAGAAAGAGATAGAAATAATCTAAGTAAGTCAACTTAACGAAGTTGTCCGACTTACTTGTTGACAACTTTCTTGATTTAATTAAATACACAAACATACACACCAAATATACACATCAGGAAACTTCCAGGTAATAATCTCGTTGATCAAGTCACGTTTGATTTACACTTAGATTATTTCCATTTGATTTATATTTAAATATTGTCGAATATTCACCGATGATATTATTTATTATAAGCATTGAATATCCTAATATATCTCCTTCTTTTCTTTTCTTTTCTTTTCTTTTCTTTTTTTTTCTTTTTTCTTTTTTTTTGTTTACTTATTTGATTGTTCGCAATACCATCGATAGGAATAATCACGGATGTATAAGTAATCGAAAAAAAAGTTCAATTTCCCCGTGGCATGTTGTAACGTGATTTATGGGGCCAACGTTATATACGCATGGAATATTATTTACCGTCGACGTGACGTTACCTCACCGTTGTAGCATTCAATATTTTCAAAGATTGGAATTCAACGGTTATCCGAAAAAGACAGAAATAATTACGCATTTATTATTGATTAATATCAATATCCTGACTCTCTCTCTCTCTCTCTCTCTCTCTCTCTCTCTCTCTCTCTCTTTGTTTCTCTTTCTCACTCCCATGACTTTTATCTTCTATATGGGAAAACATATCGAGGAACGTCAAAAATGTCATAATACATATCTGATAATTACGAGCTAAACCCTCAACCGTAGAGAACTTTAAGATCACGGGGATATTTATGAGACGAATAAGTGGTAAAGATGCTCGCTTGAAAGTGAAATATTAACGTACCTTTTAGATGCCACGTACTATTTATATATATACATATATATATATATGTGTGTGTACAGATACACACTCGAACATATTCGAAAGCTACGGGCTAAGGTTAAAACCAATAATAATCCTCGAACGAAACGTCATAACTTTGAAGAAGATAGCGATCTTAGAACGCGAAGGTATATATATATATATATATATATATATATATATGTATGTATGTATGTATGTATGTATGTATGTATGTATGTATATATACATCCCACCCAATGCCAAAGAGGTATAAAACGGAAACATTGTCTTTTCTGTAAAATACTGCTTACATTACGCTACTCAAATACCGACGATGTGAGACTATAAATCAACCTTGGGGTTCGCCCTTTCTTAAGAGAACTTTCTCGGTTCGTAGCTCCCCCTCCTTTTTTTTCCTCCCCCCACCCTTCGACGAACTTACGAACGCACGGAGTATGTTAACCAATAAATAACAACAGAATGGAGAAAATACGTTTCGTTTAGGATACAGAAAGCAAGGGTTGATTTCCTCTTTCAACCCCTTTTCCTCCTTCCCATCCCTTTTCTCTTCTTTTTACTCCTCCTCATAGGCGTAAACACCTTCACCTTTAATGGAATGTCCGACCATGAATCCCTTGATTAAAAATCTATTCATTATTAATATTAATAAAGAAGTTGCATGTGTCGTTTTTAAGAATGTTGATTTAAAAA
>NC_062191.1:5765689-5780689 GCF_912470025.1 Vespa velutina
TCGATACAATGAGAACAATTAGAGGTTCGGTGTAGCAACGGTGGCCATTTACAAAGGTTAAACCATAGAAATATTTTCAACGATGCTTCTCTCTTTCATCCGAAGAAAGCTTACAATTTTCTCTTCTTCAGAGGTAAGTTCAACTTCGAGGCAAAAGTCGACAACTCTCCATCTTCTTTAGTCGTCGTCTATCCCCGCGTTAACTCATGGTATACATACACACCTTATTTCTTCTTATTCCTTTCGAACTCTCCCCGCCCCCTACCAATGTCTCTCTCTCTCTCTCTCTCTCTCTCTCTCTCTCTCTCTCTCTCTCTCTCTCCCTTTTTAGTTTTCTAAAGGTACTCAGAAACTTTTATCCTTTTTCTTACGCCTTCAACAATGAACCGCCTTCCGACGTTATTCACAAAAGCAACATTACCACAGAGTATAACAAAGCTCTCTGTTGGGGGCGGGGAGGGTTACATAATGGAAAGAGAAAAAGAAATAAAGAGAGAGAGAGAGAGAGAGAGAGAGAGAGCAAGTCTATACATATTTTAACGCATACCTACTGCCATAGGTATTCTTGTTGTTTCCTTCTTGAATCACATAAAATAGGAACGCAACGTTCGCGTTTCTCCAATCCTTGCAACGTTAACGTTTCATTGTATAATATATACGTACGTATAGGTTAAGAATACATATAGAACGAAACAACACACGTTTGTTTATATATATATATATATGTATCTGCACACAGATAAGGTATCGTGCGAATCCCTTGTTTTTCTTCGACTTTCGTTGTCGGACACTTCAACGTAGGATAAACATTCGTCCGCGAAAGTGCTTCTGAAATCTCCAACCAGAGAAGTACTTCTCGTTTCGCGTGAACCCTCATGCGCACATACACATACACACACGCACACAGACGCACACACACACACACACACACACACACACACACATACACATACACTAGAGAATCACATGGGTCAGCTGTTTCTACGGACTTCGGATCATCAGGCAACCACTTTGCCGCTTGCTTTGTAAGAGCTATCTACCACCTTCGAGACGATGAAGTGAGTGGGAGAAAGGAGGGTGATGGAAGTGCTCAGTGCATAAGTAAGTGAGTTAGCAAGTTCGTTGGAACTCTCTCTCTCTCTCTCTCTCTCTCTCTCTCTCTCTCTCCTTCTCTCTCCATTTCTAGCTCTTCGATGTTTGTCTTCCTTGTGGTCGCAATAGGTGTTTGCATTGGCTCCGCACCTTTTGCTCGTACGATGACTTACTGAAATGATTTGCTCCAACTTCTATACCTTATAAATCCTTTCTCTCTCTCTCTCTCTCTCTCTTTTTCGTTTTTTCTCTCTTTCTTGTCTCGCCAAGTCTCGAGTTTACAATTTTGTCCAATTACTACTACGCGATTACCATTGAATCAACAATTTATACATACATGTATAGAATACCACATTATATCGTGCCAAAACTCTTTTCTTCTTTTCTTTGTTTTTTTTTTTTTGTTCATTACATTCCTATCTAAATTTTTTTAAACGTTACCTTAAATGGTACTATTACTATAATCGTATGATTCGAATCAATGATGTACGTTGAGAAGAGGGATACGTGAAGTAAAATATGTATGTATACACAAAAAAAAACAAAAAAAAAAAAAAAAAAAAGAAAAACAAACAAAGGAAAAAAGAAAAAAAGAAAAGAACGAACGAACTATACGAAGTAACTTTAGTTTATAACTTTAACATACTGCTGCTACATCGAATCCACTGGGGGAATTTCAAATTGATCACTCGCAACACGATGTTTCGTTTCGAAAATTCGTTATTGTTTCAGGAACGGCGTGATGGTCTCGGTTATCCGATTACGATTAAATTGAAACTGGATCGTAGAGAGAGAGAGAGAGAGAGAGAGAGGCCGAAAGAGCAAGCGAGCAAGTGAAAGAGAGAGAGAAAGAGAGAGAAGTTAAAGTTACAGATACATTGTCAATGGATTCACAATCGCGTATTTGAAATTAAAACTAACACATCCGGCAGAATAAAAATTATCAATCGACTGATATATATTTTTCTCTTTTATTTGTTCCTTTTTTATTCTATTATTCTGTTATCGACGAACGAGTGTCATCGACAGACTCGGAACTAATCTCTCACTCTCTCTCTCTCTCTTTCTCTCTCTCTCTCTGTTTCTCTTCTTTGTTTTTTCCTTTTTTTTCTTTCTCGAAGAACGTATCGTCGAAAGGTCGTCGAAAGGTCGAAAGTGAAATTCTTTAATCAAGAAAGGTGGAAGGAGAAGATTAAAAGGAAGAAATATAGAGAAATCTGGTCTCGAATCCAACTTCGAAATCCTCGAGCGGTTTCACCTTGGATTCAGCTAGAAGCTGACGCAGCAGCACGTTAAAAAAGTTTCTTAGTTCTTTAGGATTACGGTTACGTTTATGGTGTATACTATAGTTGCGCGTTGGGAGCAACATCGCGCTTGGAATGGCGCGTAATTCGAAACATTCGGAGGAAAAGCCTCACGATCGCGACGCGTCCGTCGTGGATTAGTCGGGGAAAATGTATTATTTTGTTGAGACGACTCAATGGACTTAGGATAAGGTATGAAGAAGAGAGTGAGAGAGAGAGAGAGAGAGAGAGAGCGGTGGGAGGAGGGCTTTAAATGAGAAGAAAAAGAAAAGGAAGAAGAAAGAGAGGATAAAAAAGCGTTTCAAGTAAAAAAAAAAAAAATAAAAAGTACAACTTGCAATGAAAAATTATCGACTTTAAAAAAATAAACAAACGAAATGAATGACATTTATACAATTTACACAATTATATGCGGTGAAGTAAATTGTTTTTTCAATTTTTACGTTATAAAAAAATATATCTATACACGTCATTATATCTATCACTCTTATATCTATAAAAATATCTATATATGTCGTTATATATAAATACATGTATGTATGTAACGTTATGTATGTATGTTATGTATATATGTATGCATGTACGTATGTATGTATATATGTATGTATGTATATATGTATGTATGTATGTATATATGTATGTATGTATGTATGTATGTCATTATAGAAAGTCGCAAAGATTCAAAATTGAAATCGGCAATTACAAGTGCATAGTCTCAAGCGACATTTTAACAAGGCAACATGCCGTGGCATGTTTTTGAACTTATCTGACATTTCCTTCGTGGATTCTCTTTCCTCTCTTTCTAGCTTCATCTCTCTTCTCTCTTTTCCCTTCGTACTACTCGCTACACCTTTCCTCTCAGCAACACGTACCTTGACAGAAAGTTAATAAAGTTTTCCAACTCGCATAAATCAACAACCTTCTTTAACACGGGGGTCTTTACGATGTGGTGGCGAATACGTTACGTAGCCAACAGCAGCCTGGCGACCCGGAGGCCTTCCAATAAAAGCAACAAACTTTAATGCGTTTCAATAAATTACTTTCAGGAAATTCCTTTCTCTTTTTCTCTTTACTTCCTTCCTTCCTTCCTTTTTTTTCTTCATTTTCCATTTCACCCCTTTCTCTCTCTCTCTCTCTCTCTCTCTCTCTCTCTGTCTCTCTCTCTCTGTCTCTGTCTCATCTGATTCTTCCAAACTTGATAACCTCGATTAGACATACTTGATGCTAATATGTTTATCTTGATGAAGTCTTTAAATTCGAAAACTATAGGGAGATTGCGATAAACGGAAGAAAGATTGCAAAGAGAAAGAAAGATAAGGGTTGAAAGTAAAATCAATTCATCTTAAAATTGTTATGATACTTTTCACAATATTATTCTTTGAACATCTTTGATAAGAATGAAATATTTAAGGTACATATAAACAATCTCACATATAGAGATATTAAGATAATTACAGGACAATTTATTTATCACATGAAAAACATTTAGCCATCTTTAAGATCTTAAGGTTCATCTTATGATCTCATTTATCAAAGGACATAGATTACCTATGAATCTGTGTTCTCACAGATATTACACCAAGATATAAGTCCTTTATATAAGTCCTGTTAAGAAAATCCCAAAAGTAATCTCATCTCCCATCATCTTCATTTTCCATTATTCTTTATTGTTACTTTGCCAAGTGAGGTGAGGCCATTGAAAGGGTAATACGTATCACAGGTGGCTCTGGGATCGTTACGAAAAGATATCTCGTGCGTTGTCCCTTTTAACGTGACGTCACATACTACTACCACAGCCATCATCACTATCACTACCACCACCACGTGGCCTGCAATCTTTCTTCGGTAACATCGACAATGATGGAAGAGATTTCTCGCTTCCTCTGTTAATCTTCATTTTTACTCTTTGTCTCCCATGAGAAGAGGAAAAGAAGAGGAATGGAATAGGGAGAAGAGGGTTTGCCAATGGAGTGAGAAGGGGTGGTAAAGGTGGGGGGAACGAGTGCCATCTCGTAAACGAAGAAATGTCGAGGATAACCATCGAAATACGGTCCAACATATATCCATCCTTTCATCCCTGATTAATCGATCATCTTGATTTCATTTTTATATCCTCGTCTTTCGTTCGGTTATCACGTGATTCGATTAAAAGGATCATCGATAACAAAGTCAGATAAGAATAATTTGACACAACGTAATATATATATATATATATATATATATATATTGTACATAATTTATGAAAAAGTTTATAAAACATCTTTTATTCATCTGCTTCTTTTTCATTTATGAAATTCGTTTCATTGTAATTTTTCTTCTTTTATTTTTCATTTCGTTTTCTTTTTATACAAATCATAAATATTAAACATTGATTTGCAATTATGTTTAATATTTATAAGAAATATGTTTCGAACGTATCGCGATGATTCGTTGGAATAAGTTTTCAACGGTGTTCAATGAGTGAAAAACGTTCTTCCGCTTTGCTTTTAACGAAGAAAAAAAGAAAAAAAAAGGCAAGAAAAAGAAAAGGAAGAAAAGAAAAGAAAAAAAAAAAAGAAAAGAGATAGAACGGAAGAAGAGTGAAACATCCTTTGAAACGAAATCGACTCTTCGACGTCTTCACCAAGTCGATATAGCGCGGAGAACAAAATTGATGTCTCTACTTGGTTCGAGAGAAATTTCCAAGTAGATAAATAACCATCTTAAAGGGGTTGGAAAAAAGGGATGGGGAGAATTTTAACCGGCGGCGAAAGACATTTGAAGATCTCGCAAGATTTTAATTCGATGACTTTTTTTCCTACGAATTACGGTACGAAAGAGACAGATTGAGGTTAAGAAGGAGGAGAAGAAGGAGGAGATGGGGAGGGGGAAGGAGGAAGAGGAGGAGGAGGTTAGTGGGTAACAAAAAAAAAAAAAAAAAAGAAAAAATGAAAAATAAAAAGAAAATAGAAAAAAGAAAAATAGAAAAGAGGGACAACGAAAAACATAAAAAAAAAAAAGAAGAACAAAACGAAACGGAATAAAAAAGGATAAAGAGAAAAAGGAAAGAAAAAAAGATTCTCTCTGTCGACGAGAATTTGCGTTCTCTCTCTCTCTCTCTCTCTCTCTCTCTCTCTCTCTCTCTCTGTCTCTCTCTCTCTCACTGAAAGTTAATCAAAGCGTTTCTTTGTGCCTAGAGGAGCGGCATTCGTGAATCTTCTTTTCAACGCGAATTAACTTATGGTAAGGTGGTTTCATGCCAAGAAGAATTCAAGATGACCGAAGAGAAATGAATAAAAAAAAAAAAAGAAAAAAAAAAAAAGGAAAAAGAAAAGAAAATAAGATTAAGGCGAACTAAGACGTCGTTGAAATTAAATGTTGTACATTTTGTATTTTGATAATGCGCCCAATGAAATTTTCATAACGCGTAACAATCAATTATTCGATTACTTTACGGTCGATACATTTTTATTATCAATATTATCTATGAATATTAAAATATGAAATATATGTATTTGATCGTCACAAATTTTCTATCATCCCCAATAATCTCGCCAATCGGACGGTAATAATTAATAATCGATATTAAAGAAAGAAAGTGGTTACACGGATTATATAGGCATAATGGACGGCTCGATTGACTAGACAAACGAGTTTATTATTCCCACGCGAGATCGTAACCTACGCGAGATGAGATTTAATATTGGAAATTATTACACTCGATTAAGCTATCGATTATGCTTTTTTCAAAGAGAGAGAGAGAGAGAGAGAGAGAGAGAGAGAGAGAGAGAGAGAGAGAGAGAGAGAGAGAGAGAGAAAGAGAGAAAATGAGAGAGAAAAAAAGAGAGAGAGAGAAAGAGAGAGAAACCTTCATTGGAGAGAGAAATGAAAAAAAAAGGAAAAAAAAAGAAAGAGAGAAAGAAAAAAAAAGTAAGGCATGGAAATCAATTAAGCTCCACTACATTGTAGGAACTGGATAATCTCGTTCGGTGAGAAGAGAGATTCGACCGTGTATGATCTTAAAGTAGATCTTGAACGAATTTCGAATCAAAAAAAAAAAAAAAAAAAAAAAAAAAGAAAAAGAAGAAGAAGAAGAACGGAAAAAATAAGAAACTGACAAGAGAAGCATTAAAAAAAAAAAAAAAAACAAACAAAAACAAGAACGCGTAAGAGCCACACGTACAAAAAAAAAATGAAAAGGAAAGGAAGAAAAAAAAGAAAAAAGAAAAGAAAAAAATTAAAAAATAAACAACGAAAAAAGAAAAATCTATGATAAAAATCTTCTCTTAATTTATATCGAGGGAAAGAATTTTCCACGGCAGAAAATTAGAAAACCCATCGAGCTGTTCTCACGCAAGAGGGAAAACGCAAGGGAGTGAAAGGAGGAGGAGGAGGAAGAATGAGAGAAGCGGCGAGAAATAAGAAAGAAGAAAGCTTCCTGCAAAAAAGAAAGAAAAAGAGAATATAAGAAGAAAGGATGGAAAAAACAAAAAAAAAAAAAACAAAAAACAAAAAAGAAGAAAAAAAAAAAAAAGAAAGATGGAAAGAGAAGAAGCACCAAATTCCCATTTTCGTCGAGTAAGGGCGTTCGATGCATCACCGGCTGATATAGCTCGTCCCAAGGATTCGTAAGATCTTTCGAAAGCTTTCTTTTCTTTTTCCTTCTCTCTCTCTCTCTCTCTCTCTCTCTCTCTCTCTCTTTCAAGGGCCGTTCGAAGAAGTGCTTTTAATTAACGTCAATCCAAGTGGCACCTCACCGACACCTATTTTCGAAGATACACGATCTTTCTACCGTGCCGTCCTTTTCTAACCGGTCGCCATCTTTATCTTTTTTCTTTTTGCTTTATCTTATATTTTTTCCCCCTCCCCCACCTCTTACTATTACTTTCCAACCCACATTATCCCATCTCCCTTCTTTTTCCCTTCCGTTTCAACATTTTCCTCTTCAACTCGTAAATTGAATCTCGCTGAGTAAAAAGGAGAAAGGGAATGGAGAGGGAGAGGGAAGGAGAAATAAGAGAGAGAGAGAGAGAAAGAGAGAGAGAGAGGAGGAGAGAAAGAGAGAAAGGAAGTTCTGTTCCTAGTGATGTTGCTAATAATCTTGGAGATACGCTCGAATGCGGGTCACTTCCGGTGGCAAGGTCAGTGCGGTTTCCGGTGAGACGCTGGTAGTCTCGTTACGGCTGACTACGAACCAAGGCAATTATCGAATCCACGAGAAGATTGCAAGAGCTTCCATCGTCTGGCGAATATTCCTTGCGGTCACGTCACACCCTTCTTCAGTCCCTCCCTCTCCTCCCTCTCTCTCTCTCTCTCTCTCTCTCTCTCATTCTCTTTCATCTGCCTCGATCCACATTTCGATCCTTCTTTCTTCTTCTCTTCGATACGGCTACCTCAACGTCGTGGGATAATTTGCCATGTTTGCTGGCGAACTTTTGATGATCCTCTTATACAGGGTGGCCCGAAAATCACGGGGAAAAAAAATGTTTACAAGAGATCGAGCATATATTTCCGTTCTTTTTTTTTTATTATAACGACGCGGCATCTTTTGTCCTTTTTTTTTTTCTTTTTTGTTATTTTCTCTTTTAGTTTATTCCTATTCCTTTAAAAATATTATATAATTCAATTAAACAAATTATATAATTCAATTAAATTCGAAGTAAAATATATTTCAACTTGTTGACTTATTTTAAAAGACTAAGAAATATTTACTTTTTCTTCTTTATATATATATATATAAATATATAAAGAAAAAAAAAAATATATGATATGTCATAACACGAATTTACTTTCTATTTCGTGAAAACGGTAGAAGAAAACTTTCCCGCTCGAAATGACTTTGAGAGAGTTAATATTTTTTCAATTCTAATAAAAAATTTCTAACGTCAACTTACATTTGAAAATGAAAATAAAATAATATAAAATCTATCATTCGATAAACGTATATTTTCGTACAAGGAATCTTTAAAAAAAATCACGAGAAATTTCTTTTTAATACGTTTCGTAAAAGTTTAATACTATTATTCGCCCTTTTACGAGAGAAAGAAAAACATTCGCTTTACCTGGTAAATAGTTATTAAAGTAATTTTGGAAAAAAGCACGAAAGCGTTATTACGACAACAGACGTGAACCCAGTGGATTCGTGTGGATAGGTCAACGAGCAAAGAGCAAAAGTATTTAATCCTACAAACAACGCACCGTTAAACGCCCACGATGGAACATTCTTTGTTGGAGTTCGAATGGTTTTCGACGAGTCATCGCAGTCAGAAGAATTTGCGCTCCAAGTTCCGCAAGAGATCATACCGATATACTTCTTCAATGTGCATTCTCACGTATACACACATACATAAACAAGCATACATACATATACGGCATACACGTTTACATATATAGATATACACATAAGCGCATTATGTATGTATGTATATATGTATGTATGTATGTATGTATGTATGTATGTACGTATGCACGTGTATACATAGATACACATGCATACATACAAACCGTGAACGCATTCAACGACTCGAGCGAGATAATCGAGCCACGCTGAAATTAAAAGCGCACTCGAGCGTACCTCTCGAAGACCGGTTTAATTACCACTGGATTCGATCTTTCGCGCGGAAACGATGAGACAAACGTTCAAGTATTACGAAGTATCTACGAAGGTACGATAGATAAAAAGGATAATAATAATAAAAAAGAAAAAAAAAGAAAAAAGAAAGGGAGAGAGAAAAAGAAAGAAAAAAGGAAAAAAAAAGGGAAAAAAAAAGGAATGAAAGATAGAAGAAATAAAAAGGTCAAGAAAATAGAAAGAAAAAAGAAATGTTTACGGATGGAAAGACGCAACCAAACATACATACATATATATATACAGACAAACAGACAGACGGATAGACAGACATACAGACGAGTAACAAACAAAGAGTGAAAAGAAAGAAAATAATAATAATAATAATAATAATAATAATAATAATAATAATGATGACGGATATGAAAATGTATTCCATCTGTGCTAAGTAAGTACTTTTATGTTTTTGATCTTAATCATGATATTACAATCCTAAATATCAGTCGTTTTATTTTTAATAAGTCCAAGTTTATTTTACAATTAACTCTTTCGAGGAGAAAAGAAATGATTACACATCTCTCTCTGTCTCTCTCTCTCTCTCTCTCTCTCCCTCTCTCTCTCTCTTTTATCTAACGAATTCTATAAAAAACAAGCGACGTTGTCCGTTTACTATCTTTTTTTCCCTTCCTTTCGACGAACTACTCTCGCCGATACTTTTTTTTTTCTTCTTTTGGCTGCCTTTTTCATTATTTCTTTTTTTTTCTTTTTTTCTCCTTTTATTTTTGTTTCTCCTAACAAACTTTTTAATCTAACAATCAACAACCTTTTCCATTTATATACTTCAAACATTTTACTAACAACTAGAAAGTTATTTGAAAATTGTTGAAAAGGGATGGAAAAGCATTCAATCTTCTTAAAGTGAACGACCTTTGTTCTCCCTATAAATGCTAATAGTTTCTCCTTCGTCTATCATTCTCATGGTATTTAATTGAAGAATCCTTTCGGATAATGTCACCGGTAGTAAGAACCTTCTCGTCTGTTTTTCCCATAGAAAAGGGTTCGTTCGCGCTTGTTCGACCATTCCTCTTCTTCCTCTTCCTTTTCCTTTTCGTCCTCTTCTTCGTCTTCGTCTTCGTCTTCGTCTTCGTCTTCGTCTTCTTTTTCTTCTTCTTCTTCGAAAGAGAAAGTTAAATCCTGAATATTCGTTCGTTCTTCTTTCATCTAACGAAAACAAACTTTTCGATGTTGGTAGCGAGTTTCGTCTTACCTTTCTTTCTACCTTCTTCGAATGGGCACAACTAACGAACAAGTTTCTTTTTGAATGAAACATTGTCGAAGAAAGACTCGAGATTTTAATTAAAGTCCTTGTTCGAATCGACAATCTTCGTAAACGAGACCAAGTGAAAAAAGTAATCCCCGCCATCTATTCACCACCCACAATATTAAAATAATTTGCTCGATAGATTAGAATTTCCTGATTTTTTATCAAGAAAGAGGGGGGAAGAAAAAAGAAAAACAACAAAATTTTATTCAAAGTAAATAAATGAAAAGAAATATTCGACGATTTTTTTTTTTTTTTTTTTTTTTTGTTGATTAAAACTCCATATAGCCAATTAAAACGATTATTTGCGAACGATCGAAATCGTGAGAAATACGTAGAAAAATTAATAAATACGATGACGTGTACATTAAAATCCAACTTTGCATTATATTACGTTGTTTATCAAAAGAACGTGTAATTTTATATAACATTTTTATTTATGTACGTAACAAGATATCAAAAGTGATATTGCGTTAGTTGACTTTTCACTCGTATATGTATACGTAATAAGTATTTGTACGTATACGTAATAAGTATGTATGTGTATACATAGTAACCATATATATGTACTTACTTACATTTGACATGGATGGACTGTTCGTTTCATTATAATCGTTCCCAGGTCAAGAGGATTTTAATTCGTGAGTTGGATTCGACGTCCTGTTTCTTTTCTCTTTTACTCGCGTAACATCTCTCTCTTTCTCTCTTTCTCTCTCTCTCTCTCTCATTATCTCTTTATCTCTCTTTCAAAATGTCCTTTTTCACGTGCCCACTTTCTGGAATTCCAAAGTACTGAAGCGCAATATGCTTAATGGACCAACACGACAGCCTGATGTTCTTTCTCGACGTGCTGATATTACGATCCCAGAACGAACTTATCCCCCGTCTGTCCTTTCTCCATTAACTAATTGGCACTCTCTCGCATTCCGGATAGGTCGTTGATGTCGTTAAAAATAATAACACTGAAGGGACTCTTATCCAAACATATTTCAAAGTCAACTTCTGAACGGACCGAATAAATATTTCAATTTCAATATCAAGTTTTATATCTACATTTCTTGGCATAGCACGTACCTACGTATGTATGTGTGTGTGTGTATATATATATATATATATATATATATGTGCTTATATGTGTATGTTTATATCAGTTTGTATCAATATCATTCATAAAAAAAACAAATCATTATTTCATATAACATCTCCTCTTGATTCGATCGTTTTATTCTTATATTTCTCTTTCCTTATCACTCATCATAACTACAATCATCATCATTTCTCTCCATCTACCATTATCAACTTTGAGATGACATTTTTACGAAAATAATAAATTAAGGAAGGACCTTTAGTTGATATAAAGAGGGACAAGGAATGATCCTTAGTGTCATGGATTTTCTCAAGAATCCTATAACTATAAGAGATTCATGAAATTTCTCAAGAATCTTATAGTCATATTTATAAGCATTTTCGTTCGTTTACGAAAAGGAAATCTTTCTCGTATTGTTGAGAGTATCCTTATTTTTCTCAGAGTAACCGAACGTATGTATAATATGTACATATATTTTCAGGTTCGCAAATCGGTATATATCACAGTCAAGCTTGGCGATACGTGAAAGGAAGATAAACGACATAGTTCTGTTTCGATTCAATGTTACGATGCAAACTATACTAACGTTCTTCCATATATTGGATTTATTTGGCACTGACAAAATGTAAGAAAATGAATTTGTTGGATAACGTTGAACATAATATTTTCTATCTTATCATCATCGATATCAAAAAGTTAATATGATGTACAATATATATATATATATGTATCCCAGTAACTAATTGTTTTCATTATTTTTGATTTTATAGAAAAAGGATTTAATTCGGTAGTTACGATATTTGAATAAGTATATCTAACTATGACAGAAAGAATTTTTTCTCGAGATCATATTATTTTACTTTTGTATAATATAAGATTTCATGGACTTTTAAATGGAACTCAATGATTTATTGTGTTTTTGTATGAATTAATTTTTCCTTGTTATTTTGAATAAAAAAAAAAGGAAACATTACAGTACAATGTCGAAAAATAATGATTAATTTGCGGGATATTTTGAAAAGAGATCTGATATCAAAACATACCTTTTTCTTTTTATTTATTTATTTTATTTATTTATTTATTTAATTTTTTTTCGGATTGAAGTTAGAAAAAAAAAATGTAAGTAAAGAAACTACATTATTCATACATCGTAGTTATTTTTCGCTAGTGTACGTGCATGTAAAATGTGCGGGGAAAAAAAATAATGCATGTAAAAAATGAGCTTGAGAAAAAGTTCATTCTCACATAGTCAGATGTACCGTTTGAAACAGCATATAACTTTGTCCTGAATATATGTTTCTATAAAACCAAAAATAACGTAGATAACCGAGGTGATAATAGTTCTCGATCTCATAATAATCCTGCATGTACAGAATGTCATCAATTTTTTCCGCATATACAATGCAAACATATTCTACGAGTAAAGAAAAGAAAAAGAAAAATATGAAATAAACATAGTCATATAAACGTAGGCTCAAAAATTTGCTTTCTGTAAAAAGTTATAACAAAAATATGAGTTCAACATAGAACCGAGTCGATATATTATAATAAAAGAACATTATAAATATAATATAAATATAAATGTAATATAAATAATATAATAATACAAATAATACTATAATATAAGTAAAATATATATATATATATATATATATATATATATATATCAAACTTCGTTATTATATTTATAATACAAAAACAGATCGATGATATTTATATATGTAAAAATATGTTTGTATATAGGATTAATCAAACATTTATCAAAAATTGAATTAATTGAATATAATTCTTCTTCTTTTTCTTTTTTTTTTTTTTTGTAATTTCCTATTTCATTTATCTGAAGAATAAATTTTTTTACATTAATTATACAAATGTATTAATTTTTGTTCGAAAAGAGAAAATAAAAAATTAATCTGAAATCTTACAAACGTTACCACGAAGCGCATTATTATACCAAGCAAACTCAGATTCAATCGAGTTCGTTGTTATTTCATATTATTGTTTATAAATATTTAATACGAAACATTTTTTAGCCTTCGTGTTATACGACATTTATTATTTTTCACTCGCAGAATACATTGGTATTGGTATATCGGTATTATGCGACTTACAAAAAAAAAAAAAAAAAAAAAAAAAAAAAAAAAAAAAAAAAAAAAAAAAAAAAAAAAAAAAGAAAGAAAAAAAATGAGAAAAGAAAAAAGAAAGAAAGAAATGAAAGGGTAGATACCCCGTATATAATATCTTGTGGATAATTTGAAAAAAAGTAATGAAATCGTCGTAAGAGATTGTCGATGGACGAACTAACGAGCAAACGTGACGGTCGAACGAGCAAGAAAGTGATCGTCGAGAAGGTATTGGAAGTAAGAAAAGCAAGAGAAGTTTCGTCATGGCCGCACGATCCATAAACTCTGAAGTGGCGATAAATCAGACGTGGTCGCACCCATGGCTTATCAGTCACGGCATATTCATAGATGCTGTTCTCTCTCTCTCTCTCTTTCTCTCTCTCTCTCTCTCTCTCTCTCTCTCTCTCTCTCTCTCTCTCTCTCTCTCTCTCTCTCTCTCTCTCTCTCTCTCTCTCTCTCTCTCTGTCTTTCTGCCGGTGCTTCTGACCCGTCTATTGTTCATACTTGTATCGTATCCGTGGATGGAGGATGATGCTTTCATAGGACAACGAAATACAATTGTTAGTCTATTCGTTATATTAAAAAAAAAAAATTATATAAAATTGGTCATCTTAATAAATAACATTTTTATAATTACAAATCGCGTTTCTAGATCAACGGGGAAAAAAATAAAATTAAAAAGAGGCGTCCCATAATTTTATCTTTTGGAATAACTTTCAATATTATATTTAAGTTGTATTAAAATGAAATGTCAAGTTTTCTGTTTTTTTCTTTATCTTTTTTTTTTTTTTTTTTTTTTTTTTTTTTGGATAAAATAAAAGTAATCTCTTTATAATATTAAAGAAACATTTTGTTTGAGAGAAATCGTGTCAATGAACGAGACATGACGAACATTCGTTAAAATAGAAATCATTCGATTATATTTTCTTTTATCAACGTAATTCTAACAAAAAAAAAAAAAATAAATAAATAAATAAAATAAATAAATAAATAAATAAAAGACAATACCACTCTCGAAAGAATTCTGATCTTTAAATGGCAAAAAGTTTGTCGAAAATATTTTTCTAAATTTCAAAAAGAAATTTTTCAAATAATCTTCTTACGATTCGTTAATTAACGTTACTTCTCAACGAAAATTCATTAACAATGAAAGCTCATTGCGAGTGATATGGTCCATGAATTATGAATTCAAACTCGTAAATAAAAAAGAAAAAGAAAAAGAAAAAAAATGTTACTCTAATTCCTTTAATCAATACTATGATAAAAAATTTCTGAAAGAATTAAAAAGAATAAAATATTAAAAAAAAAAAAAAAAAAATAATAATAATAATAATCAATAAAGAATAATTGTATAAGATTTAAGGCAATGTAAAAAAAAAAAAGAAAAAAAAAAAAAGAAAAAACAAAACTATTCAACACATAATGATTAATTGAAATATGAATAATCATTGAAAATCGATTTGCGAATTTAAGTTTCAAATATACATTAGATAATTCGATATTTGCACATTATTATTATTATTATT
>NC_062191.1:5783189-5785689 GCF_912470025.1 Vespa velutina
AGAGTGAGAGATGAAATACGAAGGAATCGAAGGTTAGTCCGACTACGAATGAATTTTTCGACGTTGTTTTTTCTCATACTTGTGTGTGAGAAAAAGGGCCTGGCGGACACTTTCTCCACTTTCTTTTACCCTCTCTCTCCCTCTCTCTCTCTCTCTCTCTCTCTCTCTCTTTCTGTATTTTTCCCTCGAGAAATACTCAAACATAACCGAAAGCAATTCTCGGATTATTGTGGCTCGACAGGTTTAGAAGGAAAGATACGAAATTAAAGGGATACCATTATCTTCTTCCAAGTTTTCTTCGAGCATCATTCTCGTTGACTTCGTTCGATCGTCCTACCACCCATGCCACCCTTTTTTTTCATCTTTTTCATCCTTGCCCCTTTTTTTTTCATTCTCTCTTTCTCTTTTGCTTTGTTTTCTCTCGTTGTTCGTTTCTTCTTTTCTTCTTTCATTTTTTTTTTCTTATTTTCTTTTTTTCGCTTTCTCTTCCTCCTCCTCCTCCTCCTCGTCCTCCTCCTCCTTCTCTTCTCTTTCTTTTATCCTACCGAATGAATCGCAAGGACCCAAAGTGCCCGGGGAAGTCCCCGAGGCGCTCTAAACTCTCTCTCTCTCTCTCTCTCTCTCTCTCTCTCTCTCTCTCTCTCTCTCTCTCTCTCTCTCTCTGTCTCACTTTCTTGCAGCGTGTTGCTTTGAAACGTAGATTAAAGAAGGGAGGGCACATACCGACGCGAGGCTCGGCCAATTTTGCGATACTTCGAAGCGAGAAGCGCCGTCCTTTATTACTTTCTCCTTCCTCTTCTTCTTCTTCTTCACTATCTATGTCTATATATCTATCTATCTATCTATCTATCTATCTATCTATCTATCTATCTATTTCTCTTTCTCTCGAACGTATGAACGTAGTGCACCAAAGGCATTTCAAATCGGTCCTAGGGACATATTCAAGCTCAAATATTGAAAAAAATATCTTTATCCTTTTCCTATTTGGTTAATAATAAAGTTTCTTATGAGTTTGTCCCCTTTATTAATAATAATAACAACACGTGCTATATCGTATATTAAAATAAACGTTACTTCGTTCTATAATATTATCTAATAAAGTCTAATATTTTTAATATTTCATTCACAGTTATTATAATATCAATAATATAATGTTAATAATATAACGCAATATAATATTGTAATATTCATTTACACTTACTTAATGTTCTGAAGAATTGATATCATTTTTTTCGTCAAGAGAGAGAGAGAGAGAGAGAGAGAAAGAGAAATAAAATAAATAAATAAATGAATAAATAAAAATAAAACGAATGGAGGAAAATTTTTGTCCAAAAAGGTATGCCAATTGGATAAACGTTCAGTTTCTAAAGGATTAAACGATCTCATCGATCCTTTTTCTTCATGTCATGCTTTCATTTTCCCTTTTTTTCTTTATTTCTTTTCTCCCTTTTTCCTCATAGTTATTACGACGAAAAGCGCGCGAGTCCAGGTAAAAATTTCTATCGGAGTACATAGACCGAAGCACTTTGGAAATGAACGGACGGGGGATAACGTGATATTCGGGAGGTCGCACACGAGAGGGCAGAGAGGATATGGGGGCAGTTCAGAGTCCGATTCAAATTAGCTGAAACTAACGAGCGAACATACGGACATACGAACATACGAACATACGGACAGACGAATGGACGGACGGACAGATGGACGGATGGATAGAGGTTGAGGGTGGACGAGGTTTGGTATGCCCCATGAAAGAGAGATGCTAGGCGAACGAAACGGGCGTGCATTTTATGTTCCTCCGTACTTTGTTTGTGAACGCGTCTACGAGAGAGAATGAAATAGATGAAGAGATAAAAGAAGAGAGAAAGAGAGAGAGAGAGAGAGAGAGAGAGAGAAAAAGAGAGAGGTGCATCGTTTCGAGTGGGTCGTTGCGTTTTCAAGAGAGATACTCGTCGATCCGTTTGCAGTCTCTCTTTCTCTCTCTCTCTCTCTCTCTCTCTCTGTCTCTGTCTCTCTCTCTTTTTTTCTCTTTGACGAGAAAAAGGAGGGAAACGTTGCACATCGTTATTCTTTAATCGGTCGGTTCAACGAGCTGCCGAATAACACACGGTTCTACCTTGTGCTGCACGCTTTCGAGCACGATTTTACGCTTATTGGACAATTCCTGAAAGGAACGATTCTTGTCGTTAAAATTTTATTCTCGTTTTTGAAAGAGAAAAGAAACAAAAGAAATGAATGAAAAAAGAAAAGAAGAAGAAGGAGAAGAAGGAAATGAGAGAAAAGATAAAGAAACATAGCGAGACAAACTGACAATGTCGTGTGACGTTTTTATTTTGTTTTCTTCCCTTTTTCTTTCTTTTCTTTTTTTTCTTTTCTTTTCTTTTTTTTTTTTTTGATCTTTTACTTTAATATTTGTTAAGATTGTTAATCAACGATCTAATTACTAATCAACAAGAATTTAAACGAAATATCTTCGATGTAAAAATTTAATTCTAAGGTTAAC
>NC_062191.1:5788189-5790689 GCF_912470025.1 Vespa velutina
GTGTGTGTGTGTGTGTGTGTGTAAAAAAAAGAAAAAATATTCTATTAATTTTTAATATTATTTTAATTGTATAACTCAAGTAATCTTATTTGTATTCGTAAAATATTCATATGTAAGTATAAAACTTAAACATATCTACTTGTTTACTTTTACTATTTCTTTCTTTCTTTTCTTTTTTTTTTTTCTTTTTTCTTCCTTCTTTCCTTTTCTCTTTTTTTTTTTTTCTTTTTCTTTTTTCTTCTGTTCTAAACCAGACAATTCGGATAATATCACATTGCGTTCTATATAGTAAAATACCCGCAGAAAAGTAATATTCCCAATTCGACGCAAAGGAAGTTTTAATAAAAAGAAAGAGAGGCATATTCGTTCGAGAAGAACGCAGCTTTGTGCGAGAAGGAAAGGAAATAACTTACCGGTTGAGAGAGCCTCGAGAGTAACTTTACGGGAAATAACGCGAAAGCTACCTTCTTTTTCTTTCTTTCTCTCTCTCTTTCTCTCATCTCGTTCTCCCTCTTTCTGTTAAGAAATGCCCTCAAGAGATTTAGGTTTCATTCTCGCTCTCAAAAGAGAGGTGGATATTTTTCGGTACTAACAACGAGGAGTTTGTGGTCATTGAATAGGATCCTACGAAATGGAAAATTACTCGTTAGTAACGATAAAGAGGATCATTAATTTCAATGAGATTACCTGTTAACGAAGCAAATTATTATAAAGAATAGAATACAACGTTGCTAAAACAAACACATTTTCCACTTTTCTACGACAAGAAACCTTAATGTCCTAACATTCACATACTATCCTATACTATTCTCATATCTATAGTTCTTCTCGAAAGGTTTGTACATTGAGTTACGTTTACTCACGTGGAAAATGACAATAGGAAACATTTCATCGGTGTATAATTTGTTTGAAAACGAAGAAACAAACAATAGTAATTCTTCCTCTTTCACTTCCACTTCCACTTCCACTTCTACTTCCACTTCCACTTCCGGGATACAGAACAAATCCATTAACCAATTGGACTCTGTGATGCCAAGGCTTGCAAGTTGGCTTGCAAGTTGGCTTGCAAGTTGGCTTGCAGAAAGAGTAACGGGTATTTAAACATCTCGTCTAACTAAAAGATAGATATATCTATCTGGCTATCTATCTGTCTATCTATCTATCTATCTATCTATCTATCCTTTTCCACCATAGTCATCATAGTCCCTTCCCACTACTCCTCACCCAACCATACATCGTTCCACCTATGGAGTTTCCAGACTTTGGCTCCTTTCCAAAAGCAAAAGGAAACTAATGGAAAGCATCGGACTTTCCGAACCGATTTGAGATGCTGACCAGTTTTCATTGATATTAAATGGGATCTCAAAGGGATGAAGAAAATTCTCGAGAGCTTTAGGGGAGGAAAAAAGAAAAATTGAAGAAAAAAGAAAAGCAAAAAAAAAGGTAGGAAGGAAGGAAGGAAGGAAGGAAGGAAGGAAGGAAGGAAAGGAGTAAGTTATCGCCATAGGATAATTTGAATATCAATGATTCTAACTTCGAATAAACGATACAAAATCAATTAATTAAAAATCTTCGAATATCCTTGAAAACAGTTAAGAGAAATAATATCCGGGGGACCGGAAAGTAATGTCGCTTTCTTAAATTAAATTCAAACGAATAAATGTTTAACAAGTTTTTATTTTTAATCACAATCAAATATCGACATGTGCAGAAACGGCATTACTTTCCGGTCCTCCTGATATAATAATGATCTGTTTGACGGATCTAACGGAAAAAAAAGAGACTGAAAAAGAAAAGAAAAAGAAAAAAAAAAAAAAATACAAGTAAAAAGAAACACTAAAAAATACGTAGAAAAAAAAAAAAAAAAAAAAAAAAAAAAAGAAGAAGGAAAAAGAAACGGGATAGAGTGATATTATTGACCTATTGTTTGAATAAAAGATTGACCTTTCAAGAATTATTTCACAGCAAAGTAAGTATATAGTACATACATATCTTAGCAGGGTTTCTTTAAGGAAGTCAGAAGTTCGAGAAGTCGTTTCTCGTGAACGCAGAGAGAGAGAGAGAGAGAGAAAAGCTGGAGTGTAATATTCGCTGGACAAAGGAGAACTGTGTGCTATGAGGACATCACGGTGGCTATGAGAAAAGAAGAAAGAAAATAAGAAAGGGAGAGAGAGAGAGAGAGAAGGAAAGAGGGAGAGAGAGAGAGAGAGAGAGAGAAAGAGAAAGAGAAAGAAATAGAAAAAGAGAGCGAATGATAAATACAAAAAGAAAGGAAGAAAAGAAAGAAAGGAAAGAAGAAAGGAAGAAAGAAAGAAAGAAAGAAAGAAAGAAAGAAAGAACGAAATGCTGTGGCTAGAGGAAAAGCTTTGTACGTGTAAGTATGCCGAGAGAAAGAGAGAGAGAAAGAAAAAGAGACAGACAGGCAGACAAACAGAAAGAGAAAGAGAGAGATAGAGAAAGGGAGGGAGTGAGAGGGAGAGGGAGATGTCGGTACACTTTC
>NC_062191.1:5795689-5808189 GCF_912470025.1 Vespa velutina
TATTATATTAACTAGAATTTTATAATAAAATTTATGATAAAATGATTTTTTATTGTGATAAAACTATCCTTATTTTTTTTTTCTTTTTTTTTTCTTTTTTTAAATTAAAGAAAATGTTCTACGATTTTACAATGTAACAATTTTTTGTTCTCATGTCTTCGAAAATTATTACATTAGAATATATTGTATTAGAAAATGTTCTCGGTGAATTTTATAATGGAATAATTGCTTGTTCCTTTTGTTTTCTTTTTTTTTTTTTTGTTTTCGTAAATTATTACATTATAAAATGTTTCATGATGGATTGTACAGTAAAATAATTTTCTATTGTTTGTTAAACATAACAATATGTTTATATTGATTAATATCATTGGAAACAGATAAATCTTACGATTTGTTAGAACATCAAATTGATGATGTAAACATTCGTAACGATTCGTAACATTTCAAATATTCGAACGAAAGTTAGAAACTACGAAATCAAAGAGAAAGGGAAAAAAAAACAAGAAGAGAAAAATCATTGATGATCGTGGAGAATCGATAAAGGTTAAACAGAGAAAGGGATATTTCTTTAAATTCTCTATCCTTCTTTCGTTTCATTCAAATTTCAATTTAATTCTTTCTAACATTTTATTTTTACATAGCACGTGTTATACAATGTAACGTAAGTCACGTGAATTGTTACGAAATAATTTTTTTTATTGAAATCAATTCTTCTTTTTTTTTTTTTGTTTTTATTATTATTAATTATTCAATGATCACTGTGAACAGATACGGAAAAATATAACTTTATATATATATATATATATATAAAAAGACGACGTCATATTTAGAAGTTATTAGATAATTAAGAAGTTTTAGAAAGATTGATTTTTATTTATTAAATATGTAATTTTGTCGTGTCCCATTATTTAATTTAAAAAAGAAAGAAAAAAAAGGAAAAGAAGAAATAATTTTAATATCAGAGATAATAAAAGCCTTTGTGGTGACACTTCACAAGACCCATCTTGTGTGTATATATATATATACATATATATATATATATATACATATATGTATATATATATATATATATATATATATATATATTTTTTGTTTAGTTCTCGAAAACGTTTTCACATGGAATTGAAACCCAACGAGGAGCGCAAACACTGATCCTTTTCTTCCCCGTCATGGTATTTTCTTTCCCTTCATTCTGCATTTTTCTTTTTTCGTACGTTTCTCTTCCTTCTCTCTTTCTCCCTCTCTCTCTCTCTCTCTCTCTCTCTCTCTCTCTCTCTTACTCTCTCGCTTTATCTCATTTTGTTCATGTCTCACCATCCTTACAATCACCATATCTCTCTCTCTCTTTCTTTCTCTCTCTCACTCTCCCACTCTTACTCACTCTCTTTCTCTCTTTTGGATACGTCGAGCCACGCCTGAATTGTCGTAGATTTTCTATGGGTGCCGTAGACCAGCGAGAAAATTCGTTCCAGAGAACCTGTTTATATTCCTGCGGTGGGAAAAATCGCGAAACTTTATCACAACGAGCACCCGTTCTCGGTTCCACAGTCTTTTTATTTCCTTTTTTCTTTCTTTCCTTTTTTCTCTCTTTTTCCTCTTTCTCTTTTTCCTTTTTTTCCTTCTTTCCAACGTTCCTCTCGTTTTCCTTCGATTCAACTCGCGACTCGAATGGAAAGAGTTCGAGTATAACGATCGTTAAGTATCTATCAAAGCTAGAGTACAACATGATTTATTGGGCCGTATGAATAAAACGAAATTGAAACGGTTTGCTTTATCAAAAGAAACTTCAAAAAACAAAATTGTTATTTCTAATAAGATCAAACATTTTTGTTTGTTTTCTTTCTTTCCTTCTCTTTTCTTCTTTCAATTAATTTTGGATCTTACGCGAACAAAAAAAGAAAGAAAAAAAAAAAACAAAAGCAAAAAAGAAAAAAACAACAGAAGATACTTTTCATACGATTTTCGAAAGAAAAGAAAAGAAAAGAAAAAAAAAAAAAAGAAAAAGAAAGAAAAAGATGAAGAAGAAGATTGATAAAATTTCTCGAATGTTGAAATCGTAGAGTAAAAGAAGGTCGCGTGAATTTCGCGCTCGCACGACCGTATATTTGTCCGTTGAATTCGTGAGTCTACCGACCCAGCCACTAGCCATTCGTGGTCCTTCGACCGCACACGAATTTCCCATCCCATCCGGAAATTCGTGTTCTTGCTTCCGTCGAGCACGAGAAACTGCAGCCGTATTTTTCGCTTTGTACCAAAGCCTTCGAGAACCTTTTGCCTAATGCAAATGCTGAGTTTTTATCGTACGTGCACCGATAAATCCGATATTTATACTTCCACTTGGACGCTTTTTCTACATTTATCCTTTTTCTTTCCTTTCTTTCTTTCTTTTCTTCCTTTCTTCGTTACCGATTCTAACTTTGTAAGTTTTCTTCCTTCTCACGTGAGAACTAGCGAAAAGGAAATTTTTCAAATGAAAATAAATATAAAACTGCACGACATTTACTTGTCATAACATTACTTAAGAAATAAATAAATAAATAAATAAAATGAAACAATAAAAAAAAAATAAAAGAAAATAAAAAAAATAACTTAGTAATATAAAAATAAATCAATCTGATTGGTGTGAAGATACCCTTACACGATGATATAGAGACACGTTAAGGGTAAAACTCGACGAAAGGGAAGTGAAAAGGCAATCGAATTGCGTGAAATCGAGTCGTCGATGATGCATAACTATTCACGAAGTCATAAAAATAGAAGAAAAAAAAAAAAAAAAGAAGAAGGAAAGATAGGATAAAAGCGACAAAAGGAGTGAAAGATTTTTATCTGAAAAAAAAAAAAAAAAAAAAAAAAAAAGAAAAAGAGAAAAAATGTCGAAGCAACGTTTCTAACAATTTTTTTTTTTTTCTTCATATATAGAAAACATAATAATTCACCTTATCGATACCATTTTTGTTATCAAGATTGAGATACGTATGCGTGTGTACGCATACACATATATACACACACACACACACACACGCACATATATATATATATATAAACACATTCGTACAAACATTGAATACATAAGTAAATTCGATTTATGCTTCAGAACGTGATACTCATTTTTTTCGTGATAATACTTTTGTATCGCCATTTAAATAGATATGTATACGTACGTCTATATACAAATATACATAGACAGAATGTATGTATATAGGTAAATTCGATTTACGCGAGGCAATAAATAATACCGCGGAGACACGTTTCAATTACTCCGAACGATGTATGTCCCCGGAGGATAACTGACTATTCTCCATCGTCTATCATGCTAGGATGACCAATCGGTTCTCGTTTACGGTGCTTGCAGCTATGGCTACTGATTTATCGCGGCCACGTTAAGACAGACCGTGTAACGACTCCATTTAGCCCATCTTCTCTCCTCCCACTCTAATCTCTCTCTCTCTCTCTCTCTCTCTCTCTCTCTCTTTCTCTCTTTCTCTATTTCTCTTTGGTATTTCATTCATGAATGTTGTCCTTTAATTAATAAAATTTCCCTAGATTCATATATTTCTTTCCATTCAACATAAATCGTATATATTTAATTTTTATTTATACATACACACACATATATATATATGTGTGTGTGTGTGTGTGTTGAAAAAAGAAATTTTATTTACACGTATGATACGTGTAAAACGATATACGTAAATCTTTAAAGAAACATTCGAAATTATTTCTTAGTTATTGTTTATTAAAAAAGTAAAGTTCAGTTCGTAATTGAGGTTAAACGAAAAGAGAAGAAAAGAAAAAAAAAAAAACGATAAAGAAATTGAAATCTAAAATTGAGTTTAAAGAAATATTATAAAAGTTGTTAAGGTCGCAAAGAAACCTTTATGTACAATATCTCGATTTGCGGATACACTCTACACTTACAAATAAACATAATCATATAGATTTGGCGTATACTCGAGTTAGTTCAACATATGAAAAAGAGAGAGAGAGAGAGAGAGAAAGGGGGAGAGAGAGAGAGAGAAGGAAAAAGAGAAAGGTAGAGAGAAAGCTTTCACGCTCTTATTCGAACTCTATAGCTACACCATTTGAGTACTTCCCTTCGCTCTAACGTTTCTCTACGATCCTCTCTCGTGTTTTCATTTCACTATTTTACTAAAGGATGCAATCGTGGCGCGAGTAAAACGAGCCGAAGCTCGTACAAGAAAATGGAACACGCAACAAAGTGGATTTTAAAAAGGCAAGAACTAACTTGTTACAAATGTTTCTACCTTTTGTCCCTTTTTAAATTCTTACGAGGATCCATTCTCGAATATAATTAATTATTTAATACCAAAATATTCTCATATCTTTCATTATTATTAAATAATATATAAATATTTTATGTTGTTTCATAAAAAAAAAAAAAAAAAAAAACATTTACGATCAGAGTTTCAATCGAAATGAATATCGATTTATTGAACGTATTTTTAACTTTAATTTCGATTAAAAAGAAATCTGGGTTAAATTTTGATAAATAAATAAAAACACATACACACGCGCACGCACAAACATACATGCATATACGCATACACATAGACAAAAGAAGAGAGGGAGAAAAAGAAAAAAAAGAAAGAAATAAAAATGAATATTAACAGGGGATAGCGGATCATGGGAATGAAAGTTAATGCAAGGTTTGAAAGTATTTATTTTTTCTTTTCCAGAATCAATATGCATGATGACTCTGAAAGCTTCCTGTTACTTTGTTACGAAAAAGGTGCCTTACTCGGTAGCTATCGCGTTCTTCCGCATAGCAAAACTATACTGGCATAACCACTATTGACGCTTCTGCACTGTGCACTGGCCTCGTGATAACGTCAAATGGAGGTGCGTTACATGTATACCGAGTTAAAATGTCTGTGCATATATATTTATATGTATATGTATATGTATATATATATCGAATGAACGATACAGAGAATACGATGAACCTAGTTTACGTGGCTTAATACAGAGATACGAGAACTAAAATGTTTTTAATATGAACAGTGCCTTTTGAAATATTGGAAATAAAGTAAAAAATTTTGCATGGTAACGTTCTCTATCTCTCTCTCTATTTTCCTTTTTCCCTTTTTTCCCTTTTTTCCCCTTACAGATCCGAACAATTAATGAATTTGTTAGCCTACATTTTATAATCGTGTTATCACAATTTCACAATTAATAATCCTTTAACTTGTTAGCGAATTTGTATTCCCTATTTTCTTTTCTCTCGTTTTTTCTGTTATCTTTTTTTTCTTTTTTCCTTTTTTTTTTTTTTTTTTTTTTACGTTTGCTTCGAAGATTATAATTTAATAATGATATCAGATATATCTCTCTATTGTCAATCACAATTAGCCCCATTCAATTAATGCAAGTTTTTTTTATATATATAATTTTTATTGCGATAATCAAAGTGGAAAAGAGAGAGAGAGAGAGGGGGGGGCGAGCGGAAGGGAGAAGTAGTCAGGGAGAGAGAGAGAGAGAGAGAGAGAGAAAATTGATAAATGTCGACTACTAACATAGGAACAAAGTTGCACGGACGCGTTCTGACTCGACCGGATCATTATACGACGCCATGACACCGATGATTAATGGCCGAACAGAGAGATTAGCTTTTCATTAACGTGCAGGAACATTGTAAAAATAAGAAACGGGCGAAACGCCACACCCCCTTCCATCCCCCCGTACCACGATGAAGCTCTCGCCGCGGCACCAGCGATGATTTATCGGAGAATTAATCAGGTTTGTCCTGATCGTTATCGTCCTACCGTCGAAACGATCGCACGTTACTCGACGATCGAAGGCGTATCGTCAATTTTACTCGCTCCTCGAACAAAGTGAATCACTTTGTGCGCGCTTCGTCCGTCCCGAAACGAAAAAAATTCGTCTCGGACATTCTCATATAATTCGATTTATTATCACCCTGGACATTGTTCCAAAGTCTCTTCGCAAAAAAAAAAAAAAGAGAGGGAGAGAGAGAAAAAGAGAGAGGGAAAGATGGTGAATATTAATTACCTCCAACAAAATTAGATTTCATATCCACCATGGAATAAGACTTGACTACTTTTAATTCAATTAATATTTGTGTATGTGTGTGTGTGTGTATGTGTGTGTTTATATTTTTATTATATACATTATATATATTTTTATTATAGTTATTTTTATTATATATATATATTTGTTTATTTATTTATTTATTTAAGATTAAAAAAAGAGAAAAGAAGAAATTAAAAAACAAAAGAAAATGAGCTAAATAAAATTTGTTCAATATAAACAAGACTTTAAATCATTTCGATCCATAGCCAATCGACCAAGGTAATCATAGAATCTGAAAGCCGTAACGAATCGATGATTTTGAATGAATGCACCTCGAGCAGGACGATGCTACTTCAATGTAATTACCTTTGACCATTCGTCCATGATCAATCGAGAGTTCATAAGCCGTACTACCATGAATGAACGTAACTATCGATGTTTTAAGTACTTCCCTCCTCTACCGGATACCTCTTTAAAGAGGGCAACGGTAAACTGGTAATGCGATCAGGACTCTCGAAAGAATCCAATGATCGGATCCAAACGAGAATGTCGATGAGTGTCGATGAATTTCTCTCTTAGCAGTCCTTCAACCTTTTATCCTATTTTATTCCAATACTTTCTTTTTATTTACCTTTACCATTAAATATAATTATTATGATAACTTAGAATCGTAAAAACAGCATAATAATAATAATAATAATAATAATAATAATAATAATAATAATAATAATAATAATAATAATAATAATAATAATAATAATAATAATAATAATAATAATAATAATAATAATAATAATAATAATAATAATAATAATAATAATAATAATAATAATGAAAATAATAATAAATAATAATAAATAACAATAAATAGAATGTCAAAAGAAAAAATTATTACGAGTTTTATCAGTTTCACTATTTGTAGTTGTGACTATGTAGAGGTTAAAGTGAAAAAAGGATCGCAACATGAATTGTCTTAAAATGATCCAAGTAAATCCAACATTCAAGGAAATAAAAAGATAAAAATTTGCATTGACGAGAACTGCACGTATGTATACTTGGAAAGAAACTACAGACTATAACTATTATATTTGATCTCTTTTTTTAAGAGATACTTATTCACTGACTTCCACTAAATCAAGGCGAGAAAAATAAAAAATAATAGTAGCTATATAATAATAATAATAATCATAATAATAATAATAATAATAATAATAATAATGATAGTTTCTCTCTTTTTTTCTAACTTAAAAAAAATACTTTTTATGGGGAGAAGGCAAAAAAAAAAAAGGAAAAAGAAAAAAAAAAGAAAAAAGTAACAGTACTTTCCTGATAAAATTCGGCCAAAGAGAAAATTTGGAAATTATGAGCTTCGAATGAGGTTAATAATCCAGCTTTTGCGTTTTCAAGCTTTCCCACACTTTGGCGTATCGTAGAAACGCGATTTTCTAGGACGTTGCTGTGGTGTTGCTAGTGCGCTACCCACGGAAGTTTATTGGCATCCGCATTCTGCATATCAACGTAACTTGGCGTTGCCTGCAGCTGCGAAATGGCATAAAGGGCGCTGGGATTGGGCTTTGGCCCTTGCAAACAAACCGTGAGCAGAATTTTCAAGACTGAAAACTCGCTCCCTCCTCTCCCACAATCTTCTTTTTCTTTCTCTTTCTATTTGTTTTGATTTTTTATTCTATTTTTTTTTTATATTATTTTACTTTTTCTTTTTTTCTTCTTTTTATAGCAAATAAAGATCTCCTCTACAGAGATATGAATAAATCGGTAAGGGAGAATATATTCATAACTATTAAAAATATAATCGATGAAATGATATTAGACAATCATTAGACGATTTAGGATTTTATATATATATATATATTTTAAGCAGTATCTTGTATCTCGTATCTCGGCGAATTATCATCCGATCGTTTATTTTTTAATATCTAAATTAAGTTAGCAACGATGAACATCGGCCGTAGTTGATATACGACAAGCTCTTATATTCCGCAACAATAATTGTACGAGATCATTATAACGAGAAATTGACGTTACCATCGGCAATAGTTAAATTGAAAGCTCATGGGATTCGATTCAGTCGTCGAGCACTTCTACGTCGTTCATCGTTCACCACCAAGAGCACGTACGTATTCTCAATATGCCTTTGACTATAGTGAAACTTCATAGTATGTATGCTTGGCAATCATAATAAACATGTCGGACACTCGAAAGACAATAATAAATGTCGGAGCGTGCACGCGCGAACGGTATAGGCTCATCCTAAATCACGAAGGGCGATACATCAAGTTGACCGCCAGTTGTCCTCCTTGTCATCATCGTTGAAAACAAAACTTCCCAATCATCATTTTTACGAGTCGGACAAACGCTCCTTTTTTTTTTCTTTTTTTTTTTTTTTTTTTTTCTTTTTTTTTCTTTCCTCTTTTTCTCGTTCTCTCTTTCTCTCTTTCTCTTTGCGATAATCCAACAGACCTTTTTCTCTGATAAGCGTGACAAATCAACATAGAAATTTTCATCGTACAATTCATCGAATATCTTTCTATCCCATCGTCAGATATTTATGAAGAGCACGTAGACACCTGGCTGGCTCATTCGTATGACCAATCGATCTTGAAAACGAAGCCCCAAGCGTACAGCACGAGAACTCATCAGTCAAGAAAACAGAATTTCGTATTCCCAAATGGGAAAAGAAGGAAAATCAAGAGAGAGACAGAGAGAGAGAGAGAGAGAGAGAGAAAGAGAGAGAGAGAGAGAGAGAGAGAGAGATAGAAAAAGGAGATAGTTAGTTGATCTCCTGGATAGTCCATTAAAAGCATGGACAAACTTATGCTCGATTCGAAATTGAATTTCAATTTCTGAGAACCAGCAGTGGTAGTCGTTCAACTTGGAATAGAGATCCCTTCCGTGAATTTATTTCCATTTCTCTCTTCTATCGAGTTGACTCGAGTCGAGCTTGCGGCATAACTTAAAAGGCAGTCTCGTTTAACGGTTCATTAGTTTCGCCATTTTCTCAGACTACAAATTATGCAAAGAGGACAGCCTTTTCTATCTCCTCTCTCTCTCTCTCTCTCTCTTTCTCTCTCTATCTCTATCTCTCTTTCTATCTTTATATCTATATCTATCTCTCTGTCTCTCTCTCTCTCTCTCTCTCTCTTCTGTTTCTCTACCATCTTATCTCGATCTTCCGGTTGTGGTTGCCGATGAACACGTTCCGTACCGCGAAACATTCGGCTATCTCGCCATGAGGATCTTCAACGATCGAGAGACGTGGAATTCAACGTGGAGGAAGCAGAGAATTCTCGAAAAGCACGTGACCATGCCAGGAATACTCGTGGTTAACCGAGTTCTCTCTTATAACTTCTAACATCTATCTCATATTTTGCATACTAACCATACGATCGAGCAATCGAACCAACCGATCATTCCAATATCGGTATGGTTATCTTTACTTTTCTCACGTTCTAAATATTAATACCTAAATGTTTGGCTTTAACGCGTTCCTAATGACATTCTAAAAAATTCATCAGGCAATATTAGATTAAAATTCAAAATGTCGATAACGGAGAAAAAGTTATATTGATCCAATGCGATATTATATATATTATAGATATTATATATATATATATATATATATATATATATATATATATATATATATATATACAGTGATTCACAGATTCGTCGTTCACTTAAGGCTAATATATTTACTTATTTGATACAAATAGTTACAATTTGTATCTTAATGTTAAAAAAAAAAAAAAAAAAAAAAAAAAAAAAAAAATTGCACATTTAAAATACATTTGAGATCTATAAATCGATAGGTAATTCGGTATTGTAAAACAAAATTTCTTTGTTAATAGGAAAAATAAAAAATCAGATAAAAAGACATATGAACCGATTAATCATAATTAAATGCAATTTAATTATGATTTTCATTAATACTTCGTATTAATCAAATTTTACTATTAGAATAGCATTTATTCTTCTTGGCACGTTATCATTTTTACAAAATCAAAACACCATTTGTTTTGTAGATCTCAAACATATTAAATATGGAAATTTTTTTTAACATTAAAAGACAAAATGTTGTTATTTATTTCAAATAAGTAAATATATTAGTCACACGTGAACAAATCTGTGAGTCATTGTATGTACGTATATATGTACGTATATATACGTACGTATGTATGTATATATATGTAAGAGAAGTCAAAGTTATAAAAAGTTACTTTCTGATATTCCAATCTTCGGGTTTTCCCTTTAATGTCTTTCATCAATTTTGATATCTCTAGACTTTGTAACTGTGATAAAGGGAAACTGTACCGAAGGACACTCGTATCGACTAGACAACGACAATTTAGCAAAAGCAGCTCCTGTCCAATGGTAAAGCCGCGAACTTTCACGGAAGTGAAGCCTCCACCCCTGTACATGCTCGCCGCCAGCAGAAAGGGACGATATCTTTATTCATCGCTTTTGTTCCGGCCGCTGCGTAATTTGCATGGAATTTATATGTATGAGTAGAAAGATATAGTGTGCGTATATGTATATATGTGTGTGTGTGTGTGTGTATATATATATATATGCATATGATAGCGATGGCAATGGTGATGGAATCAAGAAAGGGTGGGGCAAGGGAGAGGCAGCACGTAGAATGGCGAAGAGTAGGTAGAGGTATAAGGGTGGCTCAGAGGGAGAAGGTAGGGGATGATTCTTGTTAAAAAAAATATATGACACCCCGAAGATTTTAGTTTCCGAACTTTTCGTTTTTTTTCGCTTTTTTTCTTTTTTCTTTTTTTTTTTTTTTTCTTTACGGCTTCTGGGATTTAATGAGTTTTTACCGATTTCTTTTTTTTTTCTTCCTTTTTTCCTCTTCTCTCCTTCCCTCGATTTTTTCATTTCTACGCAGAGAAATTTCAACGCGAACTATCCGAGAGAGAGAGAGAGAGAGAGAGAGAGAGAGAGAAAGAGAGAGAGTAAGAGAGACTAGGGAAAAAAAAAGATAAAAAAGAATAAAAAAAAGAAGAAAGAATGACCTCGTGATTTTATTCTCTACTTAAATATTATATATTCTGAGAGTCATAGTGAGAAAAAGAAAATTATGCAATTACGAGATTATCTTTTCTATATTATTTAAAGTAATATTAATTGAGTATAAAATATTTAATAATATAGGTACGTATTAATTGTATAGAATGAAGTCAATTACCATCTCAAATATCTTTATTAAAATTTATTTATTTATTTTTTATATGGAACCTCACGATTCTTTTTGCTACAAAAAAAAAATTTTTTTTTAAATAAAAGAAAACTATTGGAATAAAATGTCGAGAAATGATTACTTGGCAAAAGTATTTTGAACAAAAAAAAAAAAAAAAATGTCTCATGGTTCACGCAACTGTAACAAGCCATATCTTTTTATTTCCTTATTGATCCAAAAAAAAAAAAAAAAAAAAAAAGAAAAAAAAAGAGAAAACAAAAAAGAAGACAAGTACTCGAGATGACAATATTACCGACCTTCTCATCCTGCATATAATAAATCAATCATATCTATAAAATCCTACTCATCTTTTTCTTCCCCCAATATATCTAAACGTCAAACAACAACAAAAAAAAAAAGAAAAAATAAAAAATAAAAAGAGAAAAAAGGAAAAGAAAAAAGAAAAGAGAAAAAGATAATAATAAAGGTATTTTATCTCTACCATGACATCGTTCACTTTCGATATAAAACGTCACCGGCAATGTTTGCACCTTCGGGAAATCAATGCCCTCCATCTTCGCGTATCTTCGAACTTTCAAATACTTTTACCAAACTTTTTACTTCTCGTAGAAGCAAAAATATTATTGAGAAGGGAAAGAGAGAGAGAGAGAGAGAGAGAGAGAGAGAGAGAGAGCTTTCCATTTCTTATACAACATACATTTAAGAACGTATCTCTACATATTAACATTGACAATGTCGAATAAAAAACAAAAAAAACAAAAAAAAAAAAAAAAAGAAAACAACTTCAATTAAAAATTCATGGAAGACAATCCTACGTAAAGTAGGTAATTAATTAATTACTAATTAATTAATTAAATTTTTACACTATTATCTCATCGTCAAATCGTTCGTTCCTTCGTTATTTTTCATTGATCGGTAAAAAAAAAAAAAAAAAAAAAGAAGAAAAGAAAAGAAAAGAAAAGAAAAATCTTTTAATTCAACAAAATCTCCACCTGGTCTTATATCTAAACGTTCACCTGGCAAAGACAGAGGGAATCTCTGGTGGACGTGTCGAGCGGAAAAAAAGAGGGGGAAACGCTTGAGAGATATTAATCTCGTCGTCCTCGGATATGCGACGTTTTCACTTTGATTCCAGGGAACGTTGTCTCTGATTCTTTTATTACGCGGAGACGGCAGCAACTCCCGGTTCGCATAACGTGCCTAGATTAAATTTGTGGCCTCCCGTTTC
>NC_062191.1:5810689-5823189 GCF_912470025.1 Vespa velutina
GAGAGAGAGAGAGAGAGAGAGAGAGAGAGAGAGAGAGAGAGAGAGAGAGAGAGAGAAGTTGCAACGAAGAGGAAGAGTAGGTTAAGTCAGTTAATATGCGAGAACGGCCATGTAAAACGTCAATCCAAGCAACGTTTGGTAATATTCAGGCTCGAGTCTGCCGTCAATCATCGTAAGCCTCTTTTCGAAGGCTTAAGATCGTCATCGTCGATTCCAAGATGAAAGAAGAAAAAGAATGAGGAAGAAGGAGGGAGGGGTTGGGGGGGGGGGAAGAGGAATAGGAATAAGCAAAAAAGAAGGAAAAAAAGATGAAGAATCGGAAAGAGGAAGGTGGGAGAGGAAGAGGGACAGGGAGAGTGCGTAAATGTTTTGGAGACAGTTTTGGAACCGATGGTAAAGACTCTCTCTCTTTCTCTCTTTCTTTACGTTCGACTGGTCGAACAACCTTCGATACTACTTCCCTCATGGCAAAAGAATCTTTCTTCAAGGATTATCGATCGAACTAACGGATTCGAGAAGGACATTTAAGTGGTGTCCTCTTTTTAAATTGCCCTGAGCTATTCTCCACCGCTTGAAAACAAAATCTATTACAAAAAAAAAAAAAAAAAAAAAAAGAAAAAGAAAAAAATGAAAAAGACAGAAAGAAAAATAAAATATAAAGAGGAGAGAGAGAGAGAGAGAGAGAGAGAGAGAGAGAGAGAGAGAGAGAGAATCATGATTAATTACTTCCCTATAGTTTGTCAAAAAGTAAGTAAGTAAGTAAGTAAGTAAGTAAGTAAGTAAGTAAGTAAGTAAGTAGGTAGGTAAGTAGGTAGGTAAGTAGGTAGGTAAGTAATCCGTATATGCTTATTAAATGAATTCGAGATTTTTATATTCTTTCTTTTAATTTTTTTTCCTTCTTTTTTCTCTCTCTCTCTCTCTCTCTCTTTCTTTCTTTTTTTACCTTCCTATTAAGAAATTGCATTCGACGCGAATCATTAATCACATTCCTGTCCACCAGCTAGAAGATAAATCATACCGGTTTGCTCGAATAGAAGTGTGTCCTTTCTTTCTCGTCTTTATCGATCTTAAATCAACTCGGTAAGTTATACGAGATGTCATCGATTACTATCGATAACGTCTGAGAATGATAAAAGATCGGCTTATCAATTTTCTATTTTAATTTGATTTAAATTTATCCTTAATAATAATCAAAAAAATAATATATATATATGTATAATATATGGGAGGATAGATGGATAATAGAACTAAAAAATAAAGCATAAAGATTATAATAAATACTTCTTTTTTCTTGTATGTGCGTATGTATTTGTCCTTTTTTTTTCCCCCTTTTTAGCCATCGATCAAAGATATTTTCTTTCTCTAAAATCCCATAGCTCCCTTTCTCCCTCTTCCCCCGTCCATTCCTATTTATAATATTCCTGATTTCCCGTAGTATCATGGAAACTTTGAGAAACGAACGGTGTTGATACGAGATCAGAGATAACGAGCGTTTACGCCCGAAGTGGATCCGAAGTTCGGCACAAAGCGAGTGGCTTTCGTTTTAACCCCTTGACCTGGAGTACCTCAGCAATCCTACTCTCGGAACACTCGTTCCGTTCCACGAGCTCGTCCGGACTCATTCCCTTCCCGTTCATCTCTACTCTCTCTCTCTCTCTCTTTCTCTCTCTCTCTCTCTCTCTCTCCCTCTCTCTCTCTCTCTCTCTCTAACCCCTCTTACACTCCTATATCCCCGAACAACCTCAACATCGAAGTACCAACCGTTCGTTGCACATTGTCCTAACACAAACTTGCGGCTTGTAATTAGAGTAACAATGCAAGGCACTCCTTGTAACCGCAAACTCTGCCGTCGGCGTGTTATGCAATTATTATAACTCAGGTGTACGTAGGAGCTTTAAAACGATTGAAACTGTACAACCCTATATATATATATATATATATATATATATATATATATATATATATATGTATATATATATATATATATAAATTCGCACATGGGATCCAGACACGCACCCCTCCATTTGACCTTTCGGTTATGGCTTCCGTTTTCCCATCAACCTGATATTGCTACGTGGTCAAAAGTTCTCGAGCGGTTGCCTCTGCATTCACCAAAACTAGAGTTATTACTCAGAGTGTTTTTTCTCCCTTTATCTCTCTCTCTCTCTCTCTCTCTCTCTCTTTCTCTCTCTCTCTCCCTTCTTTTCCTCCACATCCACCAACTCTTCCCTTTTCTCCTTTATTTCCAAACACCATTATTTCGAAGGAAATTCTTCTTATCCTCAAATTCTTTTATCATTTCGTTCGTGAAACTTAACGTTTGATTATTATTAAGAAAAAATTTCTTCTATATCGATTCAATATTATTTTGAAATTATTTAAATCAATCGAACGTTATATTTTAATAAATTTTAATAATTTTACATTAAATATATTAAGAGAGAGAGAGAGAGAGAGAGGGAGAGAGAGAACTTGTGAGAACGATTAGCATAACTTTAACGTTATACAACTTAACTGTGAGATGTAAATAATTGAAAAAAAAAAAAACTTTTAGGAACAATACTTGTCAAGATAGAGAGAACAATACGAATTACTTACGAAATATAAAATATGAAGGTAATTGTAAAATTTTTTGAACGTCGCTGATCGTTTATTAAAAGATTTTTCTTTAAGAAAAGAATTCCCCCTGAATTAAGAATGATTATTCGTGCATAAGCACGTAATCCTTATTACAAATAACACTGACTATTGGTATTACAGCGAAATGAACAGAAATGTTTAAACAAAACAAAGATGATGTCGTTTTTTTCCACGTAAAAAATGTAAACAATGTTTTAAGCCGGATACGAAGCTAAATATCCTATAAGGCACGCGTTACATTTACTATACATAAACAAATAAATGTCCGAGAGTACGCTCTATTATATATACAGTGTCTGAAGTTTAAATATATAATTCAATATTGCTTATTCACGATATCTATTGGCTGTGAAATTTTTTTTTAAAAGTATTTTTCCATGAATTTTAAAATAACTTTTAAAGTATCTTTTTTATAAATTTTAAAATATTTTTAAAAATATTTTTCCTTAAAATTCTACTTCGAAAATCGATTATACACGAGGACATTATAGTTAGGAGAATCTATAAACATTTGTGATTTTTTTCAAACGTTATAGAGATATTTCTTAAAATTGATATTTCTAATTTAGATAATTAATTTGTGCATTATATTCAATCAACTCTTCGATGTTTTTTCAACTATATATATATATGCATGTAAAAGAGAATTATTTGTTCTAGAAATATTTGTGTGATCTGATAAATATTTTATTATAAACATTTTAAAGTAAAATAAATAGAATTTAGAGCGCAATATGTGATGGAAAGTTAAATGAATACCATAAACTTCTATAAGCATCGGTGGTTCAGTGGTAGAATGCTCGCCTGCCACGCGGGCGGCCCGGGTTCGATTCCCGGCCGATGCAGGTTCTTCCTTTTTTTTCCCTTTAATTTTTAAATATTGAAACAAATTCTTAACATATTTAACCACGTTTAAAATCAAAATAATTTTTAGCTTTATTCATTTTTTTTTTTCTTTTTATATTCATATTTCGATTAATATGTATTTGATTCGCAATAAAAATTAAATCCCAAATATATAATTTACAATTACAGAGCACGAAAAATATTATTTTATTTATCTTACGAATGTGTAAAAAAAAAAAAAAAAATAGGAACAAAAATTAAACAAATCTTCGCAAATTTTATCTCAGACAACTTAATTGCTCAACATATTTTTCTTTTCTTTTACATTATATGTATACGTCAAGTAAAAAAAAAAAAAAAAAAAAAAAAAAAAGAAAAAAAGAGAGAAAAGAAAAACAAATTAAAGAAAAAATTCGATGATTTATGAACCATTCGATAATTGTATGTGTTTGGGAAAACATCATGTTATACGTTGGGACAAATCGATCAATAGCGAACGGTCCGTGTGCAATCAAGGAAACAGAAAATCATATTATGTCAAAATATGATTTTCATTCTGCTCGAGTTCGTTAGTTCGGCGCACGAATACCAGAACTATAAATTTTGTGAAGGAGCTAATGAGGGCCCATTGTTTCAACTTTCACCGAGTAATCTCTCCGTCCAAAATTCGAACAGTGTTGCGATGGAATTATGGAATTATCAGAAGCAAGTTTTATACGGTTAAACAAGTTTTTCTCGAGTAGAATTATATAGGGGAAAAAGATTAATATGTCGTTGAAAAAAAAAAAAAAAAAGAAAAAAAAGGATAGAAAAAAAAAGAAAACGGATGGAAAAATCAGAAGCAAAGAAAGAAGAAAAGGAAAGATGAGAAATGGATGGAAAGAAAAAGAAAAGAAAAGGAAAAAAAATCAAAAACAAAAAAAAAAAAAAAAAAGAAAAGAGGAAGAGAACGTAGCGAAAGGAAAGGAGAAGAAAAAAATGAATAAGACTAAAGAAACATGGGGGAAAAAAAAAAAAAAAAAAAAATAAAAAAAATAATAAAAAAAAATAAAAAAAGGAGAAAGAATTTTCACGACGATCATTGTCACGGCGTACGTATAAAGCTCACTTAAAGTACATTGGAAGTTTTCATAACCGGCTATAAAATTAAATGGAGCTTTTGGGAGTCTTACTCGAAAATACCAAGGAGTCTCCTGGATTTTGACTTTTCAAAGTAACAGCCGCTCTCTCTCTCTCTCTCTCTCTCTCTCTCTCTCTCTCTCTCTCTCTCTCTCTCTCTCTCTCTTCCTCTTTACTATGACTTTTACCACTTCTGACTAGACATTTACACTACGAGCTGACGGCATCTTTAATGATAACAAGATTCTCTTCGCAATAGGATGTTACGTTCACTACCGTTGGAATCCAATTGCTAGAAGGAACCTCGTGGATTCCACAAGTGGGACATTACGGTAGATTGGGTACCGTTTAATGCGATTCTTTCATATTCCATGGCCAATCAAGTTTTCTTCTGGTTCGCGTGTAACAAAACTCCGATTTCATCTTTCTTCTTTTTTCTCTTTTCTTTTCTTTTCTTTTCTTTTCTTTTTTTCCTCCCGTCCTTATTGAAAACTATTTTCTAACAGATAAGATAGGACACATCTTTCCATTCGAATTATATCGTTCAGCGTAATAAAGATAAAATGAATTTCTTTCTCTCTCCAAAAAAAAAAAAAAAAAAAAAAAAAAAAAAAAAAAAAAAAAAACAAAAAAAAAACAGCAAAGAAAAAAGAAAAGAAAATAAATAAATAAATAAATAAATAAATAAATAAATAAATAAATAAATAAATAAATAAATAAATAAATAAATAAATAAAGATTAAAAAAAGAAAAAAAAAGATAAAAGAAAGAAAGAAAGAAACAATAATAATATTCTTTAAGTATGTAACATTAGAAAGATCGATAAAGAAACAAAGTGATTATTCCGCAATAATAGTCGATAGAACGTTATCAAATGGTTATCAAATAGGTATATACAGCTCGAAAATATATAGATACTCTCGGTCTATCATCTATGATCCGACTGGCGCTTAATTACGCAACTAAACGCCACACCGTACCGTACCAAAGCCGATGGTGCGCGCATGTTAACGAGCTAGAAACGAGTAGGAGTTAACGACGGTAGATAGTGTCGGCATGTAAACGGACTTATCGATATCTTCCGACTTCTAACGATCGATCGATGATCATCTCAACGCCAAAAGCCGAGAACTCCAAGTAAGAGGCTAATCCAGCTACCATCTATTAGCCAATTAAACTGACGCTTTCGCTATTGGACTTTGAATTCGGAAGGATCAGATCGGATCAAATCAGATCAGATCAGATCAGATCAGATCAGATCAGATCAGATCATTTGCAAATTCCTCTGACTGACTTCTCTGAGGCATTCAAAGTGTTAAGGTTAAAGTGCCAAAGTTCTATCCCCATGTTGGCGTAAAAAATTCAACGACTCTTACCTTAGAGAAATATATTAACCAACGAGAATAAGCTCTGAACGTGAAATAGAAAATCGATAATCCTATCTATCGATCGATCGATTAGGACACACCATCGTCAATTATCAATACGGTGAATGAACTTTGAATCGCTATAAAAAAAGAAAACAAAAAAAAAAAAAAAAGAAATAAAAACCACCCCTTTTTGTTAAAGCTCAGAAAGAATCGAAAGTCGTATGGTCATTGCTCGACGTGTCTACATTTATCGATATCGACAATTTTCATGCATGATCGAGTACAACGACACGATAGAAACTCCATTCGTTGGATAAGATGAGAAATAGAGAACGATTATAATCGATCAATGAGAAAATACCAATCGACGTGGAAAATCGATGCTTAACATTAAAGCAACATCTAACGAGATTCCCTATAGTATTGTAAAATATTTAACAAACAATATTTTGAAATTAATGACGAACAATCAAGTACACATGATCGTTCATTGTGAACTTTGTCCATTCGATTTGTAATCATCGTCGTAAGAGAAAAAAAAAATTTCTTACGTCATTAAGACAAGATGGTCATAAGAAGGAAAAAAAGAAAAAGAATTTCTTATTAACGTGAAACATTGATTATTAATAGAGTTATGCAAAAGGATATAACTTTGACGAGTCGTAAAATTAATTTCATGTAGGATTACTTTTTACATCGAGCTATAACATATTAAGGATATGATGCAAGTCGATATAAATAAAAACACGTACGAGATGGTAAAATAATGATTTTTCAAATAATAAATAAGCAAGATTGAAAATAAGGTAGAAGTGAGGACTCGAAGAAAGCAGTCATGGAAATGGAATTCCAAGAGTGAAGTTCGAGCTTCATTTGCCGACTAATCGTGGGATTATGTTTTACAACAGCATCAGGCTACCCGTACCGTTTCTAATTTACAGACTCCCCACGCTTTGAAAGTGGGACTCACTCACGTTGTCATTTTGCCGACGACAGTTTTGCCGTCTATACTCTCACTCGTCCTTTTGTATCGAGTATTAGTATTGGTAGTAATAGTGTAATAGTAGTAGTAATATAATAAATAGTAGCAATAGCAATAGTGGAAGTAATAGTATAGCAACAATAATAATAGTAGTAGGTAGTAGTAGTAGTAGATAGTAATAGTAATGCAGTAGTAGTAGTAGTAGTAGTAGTAACATTGCAGTAATACCGATTTCAATATAACCGGTCCTCTTATCAATTATTCAAACTGCGAATGATTTAGATGGGATTTCGTTCTTTTGGTCCACCATTTTTCTTCGCACTTCGAATAGAACCTTGAGAAAAAGGGAAATTCTCCAAAGACGATTCCCGTTTGAATTCGAAGAGAAATCGAAGAGGATCGTATCAAAAACGAGGAAGAAAAAGGAAATCTTTTTCTTGGATTTTTTTTTCCCCATTCTTTTCTTTTCCTTTCTTTTCTTTTCTTATCTTTTCTTATCTTTTCTTCTCTTTACATTTCTTTTCTTTTTTAACCAGGAAAACGAGAGAGAAACGAGTTTCCTCCTATTTGCCTTCGACCAATAAACGGAAAGAAACGATTTCATTGATATAGTAAGACCTTTTCTCCAAGTGAATGCATTCGCAAAGGTTTCATTTTATTTTTTCAATGTCGTAGGACCTTAAAGAGATAACGTCAAAAAGAAGAGACGAAAAGATGGCAAGAGAGATTTTACCATCCAAAGATTTGAACGTAGATTGATAATCCCCAAGGAACGAAATACACGTATGTATGCATCTTCTCCTCTGAAAAAATTGGATTCGCAAAAAAAATGACTTTTCGATCGCGTAATATAAACCCCTTTTTGAAATGATCGAAGAACGATATATGTATACCTACTACTTATTACAACCTACTCAGCTCCTCTTTCTTCTACCTTTGGAAAGTACTATAATTATCAGCATATTACGAAGTTGCAAGGATCTTCTGATGTTTAACTTTCGAATGGGACGTCCATAAACGAAACTGGCCCCCATAGGATGATCACGAAAGAGAATCCATATGCGGTCGACGCCTTATCGCAACATAATATCGTAACTATAAACCGCTTATTACGATGATGAAGTCTTACGATTTTAATAACTCGCACGGTCCAACGTGCAATAAGATCAAGAAGCAATGAAATAAAACTCTCTCTTTCTCTCTCCCTCTCTCTCTCTCTCTCTCTCTCTCTCTCTCTCTCTCTCTCTTTGATTTGCTCGTTAAATCAAGACCGTCCATTTTGTTTGCCCGCCCAAAGACATCAAATAGTGAAATTCGTGTGACGTCAGAAGCTCTTGAAGAATTGCATCGTATAATCGCGATGTGTATATATATATACGTGAATCGCGATATTCACACACAATTACACATATATACCATATAGATCTCTCTTGGCCAATCAATATTGAGTTTTATGTTACGTGTATGTATGTACGTGGAGATTATGCAATAATGTTGAAGGTGATTCTGCAATTAAATGAGTGGAAAACATCTTGGCGGATAAAAGAGAAAGAAGAAATAATAAGTTTCATAGGTGTGTATACCGGTTATAATAATGCCAATCCTTATTTCTTCCTAAGGTGATCAATAATCCTTACAGTCCATTATGATATCTTCTTATGGTATGATCATAATGGTTGACATTATTTATTTCGTTTGTTTAATTGAACAATTATATTTATAATTACTCATATATATGTTCTAACATTATAATCATAACTATTATATCTTATAAATGTCATTTCTCTATATCTAATACGAATTAACATGACAATTGTAAAAATTATTTATATATTTACATGTATATATATATATATATTTCTTTTTTTTATCTTACTTCATTTGTCATGTAAACACGAATGATGACGATATTTGCGTATGATATTTCCAAGATGACATACTCTTGTCTGAACGTAGCAATTGCTGGATCCCATTATTACAGTGCAACGTTATTATGTATGGGATGGATCGGAGCAAGGTTCAAAGCAAAGTCCGAAAGGGAACACAACCGTCTCGAATCAATAAAGTCAAGATCCCAGACGTTCTTTCAGACGGAATTGTGCGCGTAAAGAATTCATTTTCGATGGAAGAACACTTTGTCATTCTCTTTCGTGATATGTATCAATGTTGTCGACTTTTTAAAGATCTTCATTTAGAAAAAAGGAAGAAAAATCATAATGTCAATGTTTGATATAACCTGTTTAATCATAACAAAACAAAATAAAATAAAATAAAAAAAAAAAAAAAAGAAAAAAAAAAAAAAAAAGAAAAAAGGGAACACAAAAAAAAATTCTGTCAATTTTGACAATTATTATTTGAACGAATAAATGGAAATTAATTATTACAGATACGAGAAGAAATTAAATTTCGACGACTTTTTTCTTTTGATTAATTAATAAATCCCACGTTTGCAACGAACTTTATGGTTGAAAGAAAGAAAAAAAAAAGAGAGAGAAAAAAAAAATTGGACAACAAACGAAAAGGACTTTCCTATAGTTTCTGTTATGGAATAGAGAACGATGAGACGAATTCGAAGATACGAATCTGTAGTCTTTGGTATCCGACAAATGTAATTTTCGAGTAAAAACGTGGCTTAATACTTTTTATCGAGAGATCCCACTCTCCGTAACGCTGATTCGTTCCTACAGCTGTGCCGAAATTCCTACCGAGTCTGAATAGTCTGGGGGATCGTCATTGTAGTCGTGCAGTAGTCTCGTTTAAACAAAAACTATTGCAAAATTCTTCTCTTAACTTCGGCTCCTTCTAAACTCTTTTAACCCTGTCTTATTAAGAGGATAATAACATATAAGAGTTCTTTATCATGTCAAATTTTGCGAAATCAACAAGTGCAATAAATTTTTATTGCCGATGTGTTAAAAATTAAGAATGAAATGAGAATTAATTTGCAGGGATAAAAAAAAAGAAAAAACAAAAAAAGAAAAAGAAGAAGAAGAAGAAAATCTTTCGATTAAATTAAATGATTCTCTAACGTATCGTTAAAACAATCAACTCTTGTGATATGTGAAATTACGTAAGAACAAAGTAGGCGTACTTAGGAAGAAGGATGGAAACGATACGCGGAGTCGACGACACCACGTAAGAAACGTAACAATGTAGACGAGAAGAAGTTAAGAAGACCAAATGACCCTGGTCCGATTGAAAGAGACCAAGGGCAGAGTTGCAAGGCCAGATAATTATTTTAGTTTCAGGTTTAATAGACGCTCGGTATTTCGGATTGGGCCCTTAATGACGGCGTTTACCGAATTTATATCCCCGTGCCGACGTAGTGGCCTCAAATTGCCCGCTTGGAATGATCCGAAAAGGGTCGTCGTCGTTCCACCTGACCAGTTCATACCAGGACCATTGTGGTTTTCTCTCTTAGAGAGAGATAGAGAGAAAGAGAGAGAGAGAGAGAGAGAGAGAGAGAGAGAAATTGTCCCCGTTCAATAAGTAAGATTCAAAATGAACCAAGGAATCAAAGTAACACGTGGCCCGAAACACACAGACCTGTAAGACTTTGACAATGGCAAAAGCAGTCAGTCAAGTTGTTTCAACCTTCGAACGAGAAAGACATTTATTATCGTCAGAGCTCTGTGAGACGTAGAAAGAAAAATTCTGAAAAAGAAACCAAAAAGAAAAAGAAAAAAAAAGAAAAGAAAAGAAAGAAAACTAAAAAGAAGATAGAAAGAATCGTCCCTCTCAACCGATAAATATGCCGCCTCTATCCCTACCAACGGAATCATTCGGCCCTACTTTACTACGCTGTTGCTGATCCTGTTCGATGGCATGTGCCTGTAGCTAGGACAAGACGTAAACGGGGGAAAAAGCGACGAAGAACAAAGGGTACGAGCGAAAGTTCCTGTTTGTGTCGACGAGAAAAAGTCCATCTGGCTGGTTGGTTGGTTGGTTGACCGGCTAACTGACTGGCTGGTTGGCTGGCTGGTTGGTTGGTTGGTTGGTTGGTTGGTTGGTTGGTTCGTTGGTTGGTTGGTTGGTTGGTTGGTTGGTTGGTTGGTTGGTTGGTTGAAGTCGTCGTGGTTATAGGTAGGGATAAGATAACCGAAGAGAAAGAGAAAGAGAAAGAGAAAAGGAAGGAGAGAAAGAAAGACAAAAAGAAATAAGGAAAGAAAGAAAGAGAAACACTTGTCATTGGAATTTTAATAGTACTACTCTTCGCGTAGGGCAGAGTCTTTCGTGTCGCATCAGCGAGAGACTCGCGAACCTTCAAGGGTATTAAACACCTAAATCACATGAATGACGATTATAAAGGTAACGATGAAGACAGGACACGGTCAAGGACCCTTTATGTATTTTTATTGCGAGCCAATCGTTGGAGTCTCTACCTGAATAAAAAGTATCGGCTATTAACGTCGGCCTACCGCATTGACTGCACCCTGAGGACTCTTTCTCTCTTTCTCTTTTTCTATCTCTTTCTTACTCTTTCTTTTGATTCCTTTTTCTCACGAAGAACATATCGATTCGATCGGAGCGAGTAATCGATGAGATAATAAAGGATAGGAAACGTTTATATAGTTGACCAAGGAAAATTTACAATGAAGTACGATGGGTAGTTAAAGTCGAATGATAAAGGATATCGACATCTATTCGATACTAACTTCGTCACGGTAAGAAAATCAAAAGGAATTGCCCATTCGGAATGATATTACGCGTTTAACGCGTGCTGAATAGTTAAGTATAAATTTCTCAGTCAACGATCCGATGTATAGGTAACTGTTTGTTGAGAGCCAGACTACGTACCTCGAAGAAAGATCCAAGATGTTCGTGGAATGCAAAACGGATGCTTCAAATTCCGCAAACGTATGCCGATTCTACGGCCTCGTGGAACGAATTAGAGAACGGCCTGATGAAACGATAAAAAGTACTTGGCCTGAAATAAACGAGATTGCTCTCGCTTAGATACAAAACGAATTAATATAAAAATAAATCTAAACGATTTCTCATCGATATCATTTGTTCAAATTTCAATAACGATAATAAAATATAAAAATTAACGATACATTATAATATCATATAATTATTATCATTAAATAATAATACATAATAAAATATATAAATTAAGTATTATACGATAATTAATATATGTCACTCAATAAAATTGTAACTATGAACGATGATTAAATAATATGATAATAAATCATAACTTTCATATACATTACGATAATATTTAATAATCATTAACAATTAACAATAATACATAATTATTGTATCGTTTAGAACATTGACTGTTGACCAATGGTCACATCATTAATTTAGATAATCATAAATATAATAAAGAATAGATATCGTTTATTTAATAATTATCTATAATAAATTTAATTAACTATTATGATATTAAACAAAGATTAAGTATGAATTATCATAAATTGGTCATTCATTGTGATGCATAGGGACGAGAAAAGCTAGTCTATAAAAAGAAATGAATCGGTGCCAAAATGATCAGAAATAGTATCAGAAAAGAGAAAGAGAGAAAAAGAGAGAGAGAG
>NC_062191.1:5833189-5838189 GCF_912470025.1 Vespa velutina
ATAAAATGAAATTTTCAAAGACGACTTTCCCTTCAGATTCGTTCGATTGTTACGTTCAACAAAGAATGAAATAAAAAACGAAGAAAAGAAAGAAAAGAAAGAAAATAAAAATGCAAAGTTAAAAACAGTTCTATCATTATACTATAGCATAGTATGGTCGAAAAATTTCTAGATGAATTTTAAATTACTCCATTTCGAGACTTTTCTACGTAGTTTAAAAGGCTTCCTAGTTTTACAAACTGTAACGAAAAAAGAAATTAACTCGAAAGTTTTCGAAAAAGTGTAAAAGGACTTTTAAAAAATCACCTAAGACCCCCCATGAACCATCTAAAAACTCTTTCAGTTCTATCCTGTATAATAATAAATAAATAAATAAATAAAAATGATGAGCGACCTCGGTGAAAGAGTTACAAGCCACGAAACGATTTTTCTTTTCGTATAGTTTTTACTCTGAAGCAACGATTTCAGAAATATCGTAATTTATAGAACGCTCGGCTAAACGTCAAATCCCTATCCCTTTCAACCACCCACAACCCCAACCCTAAACCTCCCCACTCCCAACAGTCCAGCTCGCGTCCTTCCTTCCTTCCTTCCTTCCTTCCTTCCTTCCTTCCTTCCTTCCTTCCCATGGCTTTCCATTTTTTAAGTCTGACGTTCGCACGAAATGATTACAAACGAGCGAGGATAACGTCCAATAAAACGTCTCCATTTTGTCTGCCATGCACGTAGAACGTATCAGTGACGCACGGAAAACCACCAACAACAAAAGCCATGATTCACGTACCAACTGCTTTTCTTTTTTTGTTTGTTTGTTTGGTTATTTGTTTGTTTGTTTGTTTGTTTTGTTCTCTATATTTTTTATTCCTCTCGTTCTAGCTCTCTCTCTCTCTCTCTCTCTCTCTCTCTCTCTCTCTCTCTCTCTCTCTCTTTCTCTCCTTTCTTTTTTTTTTTTACTTTCTTTTTTTTAATATTTTTTCATTCTTTTTTGTTATATTGCAGATTCGAAAAATATTGCTTCGAAAACGTTTCACAAAACACGAGACTCTCTAGGTGAATTGAGCGATTTCGAACGAACGAATTGTGTGATCGTATTGTTGGTAAAAGGGATCGTTTTCAGAGTTCAGCTAGTATGTAAAAAAAAAAAAAAAAAAAAAAAAAAGAAAAATAAAGGAAGAAAACAAAAAAAAAAAAGAAACCAGTCAAATCGATATTGACGTAGATAAACGTGAGTTTGGCATGAGCCACAAAAGAGATAAATAAAATCTTTACGATCATGCACGAGTCTTCAATTGCATAAGAAACGTTTCGATTAATTGCACGAGTAACGTTAAAGCGTATTTAAAAACGATATAATTTTCTTTAATATCGAATAAACGAAAAAAAAAGGAAAAGAAAAAAAAAAAAAAAGGAAAAAGATAATAATAAGAGAGTTTTTTGTACGAGTGTAAAAATATAAAAGCAAAACAAAAGAAAACGGGAAAAAAAATTGAAAATTTTTTTAATACCATAAAAAAAAAAAAGAAAAAAAAAGAAAAAAAGAGAAAGAAGAATATGAGAGAAAAAGAGAGAATATGAAAGATTTGATATAGTATTCGTTAAAATTACGATTCGAATTCACAAAAATAGAGAGAAAATTCGTTCTCATCGAAACTGAACGAGCATGAGAGAGAAATTTCCAATTCGATAATAATCGGATATGGCGATAATCTCGAATGACACCGGAAACACCGACGAAACGACGGAATTTCATAAAATCATCGCCCTTAATACACTCCGCTCGAAATTCTTCCCCTCTTTATATTTCCCAGCACAAGCGCAAGCAAAACGCGACAAGCACAAAATCCTTTTCCATAGGCAATCCGATTTTATGATGGAATTTAAATCATCCCGTGGTTTTTTTTTCAAATACGTTGCTCAAAATCAACAAGATATCATTGATGTTGATATTGTGGAAAATACAAAACGAATAAAAACAAAAGAAAGAAAAGAGAGAGAGAGAAAAAAAATAAAGAAAAATGTTAAAAAAAAAAAGAAAAAAATTGATGCAAACATAGTTTTCAATTATCATTATAGTTTGGCAATTATTGTGACGCTATGCTAAATAAAAATATATGCTATTTTAATAAATATTATGACATTAATTATTTGTTCGTGAATTTTATTTTTTGCGGGAAAGAGAAAGAGAAAGAGAGTGAGGGGGGAGAGAGAGAGGGAGGGAGGAGGGAGAGAAAAATAAAAAAAGAAAAAAGAAGAATGAGCATGTACGTAGCAATAACTTCTTGTTACATTAATTAACCCACTTGATCTATCGTTACAAGTGAATTTATTCTATTTTACAAGCAATATATTAGAAAGTTCGACGATCATTTCAATTGATCGATATCATCGAGGATCCTATTTCGAACGAATTGAAACATTTTATGCGCTTAAAAAAATTCAATGATATTATCTTCTAAATGAAAAAAAAAAAAAAAATAAATAAATAAATAAATAAACAAAATAAAATAAAATAAAAGAAAGATAATATTTTTCGGGAAAATGATTTTCAAAATAAATTATTTATAGAAATTCTTATACTTTTTTAATTGGTTGTCTTTCAATTTCACGACTTTTTATTATTATAAAATGATTCGTAACAATTCCGTCCCATATAAACATCTCACTCGCCACATACAATCAGCCTACTTTCCTGACTTATGACTTAACAGTGAACACGTCGAAACCGTTAACCGAACGTTCCAGAAGTCAACTTTTCCTTTGTGAAACAATTTCTCGAGCATCGAACTCTACATTCTCTCGTATGTTTCTCTAATCACGAATGAAAATATACGAGAATAACGTAATTTCGTTTCGACGAGAGAGAAAGAAAGAGAAAGAGAGAGAGAGAGAAAGAGAGAGAAAGAGAGAGAAAGAGGGAGAGAGAGGGAGAAAGAGAGAAGGAGAAAAGGAGAGAAGGAGAGAGATTTATCGCTAATTAATCTTACAATTTCGTATATTCATTTTAAGATCTGAAACTCGATCGGAGGCGCCATCTTGCGATGTTTTTCCGTAACTCCGCAATTTTTTTTCTTCTTACACACGCGATCGTTACAATTCAATCATTTTATTCACTGTATCACATTATTACGTATTACACGATCTCTCTCACGATCTTTATAATATTATTTCATAAATTACTCATATTTCCTTTCTATTTTATAATTACGCTAATAATAATGTATATACTTTACCCTGAAACTCAATAAACCATAAATGTCAGCCCCGATGAAACTCATATATCGGAAACGTGCTTGAATTTAATATCTCAAACGAATTATAAATTCGATCGAGTAGAAGGATTAATTCCTACAAAATGATAAATAAACGAATAATAGGAGAACAATATGACGATAATTCTAAGTGAAAGAAAAAAGAAAAGAAAAAGAAAAAGAAAGGAAGGAAAGAGAAAAGAATTAATAAAAAGATGTAAATCAAAAAAAAAGAAAAAAAAAAAACAACAACAACAACAAAAGAAAAAGAAAGAGAAATTAATAAATGGAAAATAAAAATGTAAATAAAAACGAAAATATATGACAAAAAATTAGACAATAATTATATCGATTTACGAATGAGAACATAAAAATCTTGCAACTTTCTGCTATGACGATGCATCGCAAGGTGGCGCCTACGTTCAATTCGAACCTTTCCTTTCACTCTAAGAGAATTAAGCACGTAGGAACCCTTTACCTTCTTGACACATTCAAATAATAATTGATCTCTTAGAATAAAAAAGCTACTATAAGATTAATCGAAATTACGAATGTTTATAAAATTCTTTTTTAATTTTAATGACAACAACAACGACGAAAACGACGACGACGAAAACGACGACGACGACGACGACGACGACGACGACGACGATGATGACAAGGAGAATGAAGATGAGGACAACAACAATGACGTTAACTACGATGACGAAGGAACGGTTCCATTGACGAAACGCTTTTGATCAAACTAGACAAAAAGCTATCACGAAAATTTCCGATCGTTCGACGCTCTCTTCACGAATAGAAATAGATTCGAATTGATCGATAACGGGACAAAACGTGACGCTTCGCAACGAGATAGATAGAAAGAAAAAGAGAAAAGGGAGGGGGAGAAAGAGGGGGCAGGGGAGAGAGAGAGAGAGATACACTATATATCGAGTCTTTCCTCTTCTATAGTTTATACGCGAGTGATTAACCGAAGCTCATTCGTGTCCACGTCGAAGTACCTGGATTTTTTTGTTTTTTTTTCCAAAGTTCCAAAAGTTGCTGCAGCTGACGAACTGAACGAAACGTAAACAATGGCTAGCAAATGAACCTGTTTACTCGTTCTACTCTCCTTCGACATTTTTTTTCAATCCTATCTGTCGCTCCCTCTCTCCCTCTCTCCCTCTCCCTCTCTCTCTCTTTCTTTTGCCTTTCTCTCGAATTTCAATTTATCTACCTCGCATAATAACATTATCAATTTTTACATCGAGTAACTGTTGTCACTAGAAATTGTGTTATCTGAATACTAGTATTTGCATTGTCTTTTATTTGAGTAAAAATTATTTTACTATGTGCATATTGCAATAAATTTACATTTATATATATATATATATATATATATATATATATACATATAATAATTATAAATATTTGTATATATATGTGCAAGCGTGTGCAAGTTGTAATGCAAAAAATACAAGACCGTATAATTTTTATAAAATATAATGAAAATATGATACCACATATTTAAAAAAAAAAAAAAACAATAGAAACAAATTTCGAGGAGAGAATAAAATAGTCGTTGATAAATACAACAACTAAATATACATTAATATATTTATTAATAGATTTAAAATGTTAAATATGATAATATAATAATTTGTAATATATATATAAAATTTTCACACAAGTATTTCATATATACATATATATATATACACACACATATATATATATATATAAATATAATATATATATATAATAATTTTT
>NC_062191.1:5843189-5920689 GCF_912470025.1 Vespa velutina
AAAAAAATATTGTAAAAAATTTATCAAGATATTTAAACACCCAAATAAATGAAAATTGCACATTTATACAATAATTACAAAAACAAAATTATTTCAATTAACGAATGTTAAACCCAACAGTTTAATTAAGCTTTCAATGAAGCTTCATTTATATGAAAAAGTTAAAGAAAAGATGTATGAATATAATTACATCTTTGTTCTAGAAAAGGTCAAATGTTTTCTGGAATAAGATAAAGAAATAACTAAAATAATAACTTTAAAAATGATGATGAGTTGAAAAAAAAAACGTTTATATATCATCTCTAAAAAAATTTCTTTTTCAATTTTCACATTTTCTACTACATTTATAGTTAAAATTTTTAATAAAACTTTGACATAAACAATTCTCGACTTACGTATGTAATATGTTTAAATAAATTTATGAAATATAAGAGATAAAATTTTTGATCTGATATTATCATGATTTAATAAAAACTACTTAAAACTAAATTATCGAAACTACTTGTAAATCAAAAATTCTCACTTTTCATATATATAATTTATAAATAATCATATAATTCAATTTTACGCTTATGCAATTTCATACTGTAGTCATTGTATCATTCTTTTACCTGATTTAATTTTTCAGATAACTTTAACTTTCCTATCAAATATTCTACTTCATTTTCTTAATCCTTCTTCTTCAATCCATAATATTTCCAATATGTTTCATATCATAAGAAATGGTACTATATTATATTGTTAGGTAATAGAACCTCTTCAATATGATGGCACATATTCAGCAATACTCTCCTTACATACAAATTACTTTCTAATAAATCTGAACTTGGAACACTAATAATGTTTACAATATGCTCTGCATCATCATTAGAAAGGAATTTTGTTGTACAGTGCATTAGTAATTTGAACAAATATGTTTGCCTTTGTATATGTTGAAATTCCTTGATGTTGGCTGTTGTTCCATCGAATAACCTTCTTCATCCTTTTTCTAGTTCGATACGTTCCTCATTACTGTTCATTTTTCTTTCAACAAATTTTCGTAGCATACACATATTCGTAGACTTGTTGCTCTGATTAAAATTTCTTGATGCACTGATTAGTACCATTTCCATATCATTTTTGACATCTCTCATTAATATGATTTTATCGACGAAATAAGAAATATTAATAAGTGTTGGAAAATCAATTATGTAGAATTCAATATTCTTCGAGATTTTCTAACAAAAATAAAATCACTATTAATCATATATAAATCAAAATTGTAAACATAAGCAAAAGTATATTAATTAAAATTACCTGTAGAGAAGAAGAATTTTCGTCACTTAATTCAAGCCCAAACATTTTTAATCATTTGCCAGCGAATGATTTCATAAAATAATTAAATCTAAAAAAGAATTACTAAAGCGTAAAGAAATATAACCTCAAAATAGTATTAGCGTGTAACACCTCCGATTATAGTCTCCGTCTATAACATGGCGTCTTAAGCGCCCTCTCTTCTAGGTGCTTGCGTAGTACTAGTGATTTCTTAAAACACATATGATCACAACTCGTTGACGCAAAACAGTGATGACGTCATTGGCGCAGGGTAGGCAACCTGTCGTTGGTACCAATCGCTGGTGAGGAGCTAGTGTTTGGGCTCTTGTATCTTCCTGGAACCCTATTCTTGAAATATATATTTATGTATATAATATATAATGTAAATACTATACATTTATATATATATATAAATATATATATATAAATATATATATAAACATATATGTATATAAATATATATATATACATATATATATAAATATATATATATAAATATATATATAAATATATATATATATATGTGAGTGTGTGTGTGTGTGTATATGTGTCTGAATGTATGGATGGATATGTGTGAGTGTGTATATGTAGGTACGTATGGTTTGCTCTACGCAATCGTACATATATTTACGCTCTAATAATTATATGATCACATTAATAAAAAAATATTAAATTGCATACGTGAATATCATTTCAAAAACGTTATATTAATAAATATATTAAATAATAAAATAATTTTTCTATATCTCCATTAGACAAAATAAATGAACAATGCGAAAAGATAGAAAAAAATCATCATAGAATACATAATAAATTTTGATTAAATTTAAATGCAGCCATTAGCTCGATAATACTTATGTTAATTGAATTAATCATATATGACAAGTATTATCGATTTCCAGGTCTCACCACATGGAGGTTGCTGCATACGGAGACCCACGGGCTAAAGACTCTACTGTTAATATCAATTCCTTTGAATTATATAAAATTATTATAACATATTCTTATTATTATAATTATTATAATTTGAAAATTTGAAAGAGAGGAAATCAATCGCGAGACCAATTAAAAATTTTTTTTTAAATAATCATGATTAGACGAAAATTTTTGATTTCGTTTGATATCGATCTATCTAACCGGTAAAGAATAGTGCCCATCATAAGGAATTCTATTCCCATTAAACTAAACTGAATGTCCATTATGCTGAAATAAAAAATAGGACGGAGTGCTTATTATAAATATAGATTATATACCTTATATAAAAATTATATGATAGTATATAATATTATATAAATAATGTCTTATCGTCTATAACACAACAAAAATAGTTTATCTTTTGTAAAATTAATAATTGGCCAATTTGTTTTTCTTTTGTTGCATTACGTATGTTATATTATCATATAACATATACTTCTATACATAATTTCTTCATATTATGTAAACAGCATAATTATGTGTGAATATAAAATATCTAAATAATTTCATAAATAAACAATCGAAATAGTATGCGAATTTCATATAATAAATCAGCAATCATCTGAGAACATAAAACATTAATACATACATTTTATAATAAAACAAGAAAGAATAGAAATAATATTCAAATTTCATATAATAAATCAACGTTCTGTTGTTCATAATCATCTGTAAACATAAAACGTCAAAAACATTTTATAATTAAACAAAAAACAATCGAAATAATGTACGAATTTCAGATAATAAATTAGCATTCAACTATTCATAGTCACCTGTAAACATAAGCATTAAAAACATTTAATAATTAAACAAGATGCAACTGAAACAATTATTATAAACAATTATTATTATAAATCAACAGTGATCTTAACATAAAATATCGAAAACATTTCATAATTAAAGAAGAAGTAATCGAAATAATGAACAAATTTCATATAATAAATCAGTATTCAGTTGTTCACAGTCATCTATAAACATAAAACATCAAAAATATTTTATAATTAAACAAAAAGCATTATTAATCAATATACAAATTTTATATATTGGAGAAACAATCTGTGGTCATAAGAAATTTATAATTTTATTTCTAAATATAAAACATATATTAAAATAAGAATTATGCGCACATATATGCACACATTTTCTCAAAAACGTAGAATCCGATCTTGCAAATTTAGATGATGTTTCCTAAAGTAGAAATCAACTCCGTTTAGATTGATTAAAAATTTTGTTGAATATTTCAAATGAATAAAAAAAAAATAATTGCAGACAATTTGTCCTCCGTTGCTTTTTATTTTTTATAATTCCAATTATTCATTTAAATCCTCAATAATTAATTAAATCTCCATATTATTATTTTTCTTTGGCTTTTATCCATTAAAGCATTTGTAAAACCTGAAACACAAATCTATTTCACATAATACATTCAAAATATTTATCAATTTATTTTTACGTCACTTATTACCATAGTAACAACTCTTGAAATATTATTTTCGATATTGTTGTTAATATCCATTGATATATAAAGGAATGTTTTACAATATTTAACATTGGAACGTGAAAATGACATCTCTCTGTAACAAAAAACATATGCTCTTTCGTATAGTTTTTTGTATGTATATATATATATATATATATATACACACACATATGTTTATATAAAATAAAAATATAATTTTTTATATATCTACGAAATCTTTTTGATTTGATAATTTAAATAATTTGGAATAAAAATGTATATCCTTGACATAATTTATGCACTCCTGAGTGCAAGACTGTTATTTTTGTATCATATCGCTCGCTTATCAAGATTTATACATTTCTAATCAGAACGATTCAAATTGTCTTTTCATTTATATCTACTCTATTTAAATATAAATATATCATTGTATTAGAAAGAGTATGAAATATTCTTAATTTATTATTAGATAAATTTCGTTTCTTTACAATAATATTATAAGACTAGAAAATTTAAATATTTATTTATCATATTCTTTAATTTATTATATTATATACATGTGTATTTTCTTTGACGTACTTTTGATTTTTCTGAATGAGAAATGTATATCCTTACTATAATATGTTCATTTGCATTTTTAAATGCAGGCATGTACTTACTGTGAATCTATCATACGCACTTTTGAGTGCAGTTAAGCCATTTCGATCGTTTCATTTATATACCAAGACTTACGCATTTTTATTCCAAAAATGATCATATTTCATTCCCATATGTATAAATATTTATTAATAATTTTTATATCGTTCATTATATTTCTTTAGCATTTCGTATGAAATTTTCATATATGTATATATATAATAAAAATAATCTCTTCCTTTCTCTCTCTCTCTCTCTCACACATATATACTTAGTAGTTCTCTCATTTCATATTTATTTGTTGATAATTTTGGAATAAAAATGTATATCTTTGACATATATTAATATGCATTCCTGAGTGCTGGCTGCCATTTATGTTATTTCATTCATCTAACAAGACTTATATATTTTTTATCAAAATGATTCAAAATTTCTTTCGTTCATTTGCACCATTTAAATATCAGTCAATTACTATATATGAAATAATATGAAATTTTCTCTATTTATTGTCAAATAAGTTTAATGTATTGAAAAACAAATATATCATCAGAGAACGAAAATATTTATATGTCCTTTTATGAATTATCCTTATCAGTCCATTCATCCATTCATTTTTGATCATTTTGAATGAGAAATGTATATCCTCGCTATAATATATTCATCTGCATTCCTAAATGCAGGCATATCCTTTTTCGATGTGTACATCAAGTCTTGTAGATTTTTAATCAGAACAATCATAATAATTAGAATAATCAGGATAATCAGACTACAAAAGGATAATGAATATGATAATGATGATGATGATAGTTACCACATATGAGTCATTTTACAACTCGTGGTAAAAATAGTTTTACAATCCTGTGTTCACATTATTCACCGTATAAGGGTCTTTGAGCGACCCGCGATAGTGCTGTGTTGACATGTAGGTATGAAATATGTATATATCTCGTATATATACATACACATTATGCAGTTATGAAAATGAAGGAGAAAAAATATATGATTATTCTGAATTAAAAATCAACATGCTTGGGTATCCAGATGCACTACCGAGTGCAATGTTGGAGACGTCCACACAATATTTAACGAGCGTGACTCTAATTTTGTAACTAAAAATCTACTTCAAAAAAAAGACTCTATTTTACTATAAAACTTTTAAATGCAAGGATTCGACTTTAATATAAAATGGAAAAAGGACTCGATTTTAATCTAAAAAGAAAAGTGCAATGGCTCGACTTCAATTTAAAATGTAAAGGGAGGAAGGAGGACTTTAATTAAAAGAAAAAAAAATACAAGGGATTTGACTATATTTTAAAATGAATAATTGACTCAACTTTTAAAAAACTCTATGACTCGACTTTACTTTAAGAAAAACATTGCAAAGACTCTATTAATTAATAATGATATTGCAAAAGCTTGACTTTAATCGCAAAGACCGTACGCGAGTGCGGAACTCCGTAATAAGGAGATGGAATGGTCCATCATCTCCATCCAGGATCAAACTACTACGAGCATAAGTGACAATGTGGTAAAAAGGTAAATGGGATTTTCATAAGACCATAAGCCATTAACGAAGGGTTCGACATGCCGATCACCTTTGAAAAATAACTTGTAGTCGATAGTTGTCTTCTTGAGCCACAATTTGTGGGGGCATCTTCAATATATAGCCTCTTCTTTCTTTGTGCCCTATTCACTGCATTGGAGCATTCCCTACGTGCGACGCAAGATAAGTTTATGCATCAAAAAACGCCCTACCGTTTAAAACAACGCACCCATAAAAATTGACATGCCGCAGTGGATTATACTATAAGAATGAAATCATCCCTAATCTAAATCGACCTAATCCCAACCTGATCTCACTTTACGCAACAAAACTCAAACCACTCGTGTTAACGCACGCATTGAACGAGACGCAATAGACGCAAACTAAAGGGAGTTGGGAAGTAAACAACACATTGGCTGTTCTTTTTTTTGTTCTTTTTATTACTTAACCTAACGAGCAGTAAGTGCTTATGACGTAAAGTATCGATTCCTTCTAAATAGTATAATCACTGAACTATGGCAAAATTCGCGAATGAATCGCCCCAAACGGCACTGACGAATCCCAACTACTTGGGTGCGTCTCGATTTTCTAGTCATCATTTATTTGTTTATTTATTTAATGTAAAAAAAAAAAATAAAAATAAAAAGTTCATATGTAAATATTTGAATTAATCCGTAAAGCTATCCTAGCCTGTGGACAATCAATGGACTCAAAGAATCCATCAACCGTGCACAATTACACAGGCACATTTAATGGAATGCTCCAGCAGACATGATATTCATTCTAATCGTTGAACCTATTACAAACTAAGATTAACTGCTTGCACTTAAAAAATGAAAAAAGTTTTGGTAAAAAGTCAAAACCACGAGAATTGTAATATTTCCATTTTAAGTATGTAAATAAGATTCTAATTTGAGCAAAGGCTCACACAAACGGAAGAGGAGGAGGAGGAGAAGGATGATGATGATGATGATGATACCATAATAGTTACCACCTCGTGGTAAAATTAGAATTGCAAAAAACCTTATAAAATTCTATTACATTGCACACAGAAGGAACACTCGTGGATTTGTCGGCGGGTATATGCGTGCATATTCACGAGCACGATATTAAGTCCTATCGGAGACTACACGCTTTGATTTTTGATATACCAAAAACACGACCGGTCGTGCTTAATAGTCCATTATATCTGTAAGCTGACGGTATCGGACAGTTTATGGAGCTTTCCTTAAATGGTATTTCATCCATCTCCTGTTAGCTAAGAAGCCTGAAGCTCTCGAAACGGAAAGGCATCTTGATACGCGGATTTTAGAGTTACCGTTAGTCCGTGGATTCATATAAGCAACAAACTCTAAATGGTAAGACCTGGACTGGTACTATTTGCGATATATCGAAATCTAAGTCGATGTAAGTACTATTAGACGAATGGATGCATATTTCATTGCTAATCGTATACGGATAAGGTAGGTAGGATATTTATGTGATTATGTGTCAGAATTATCAGTCAAGTAAGCTTTAAATATCTACGATTAGGTTTGACATATGAATTCTCGTGGAGTGGTATATCATCTTTGATTTTTCTTAGCTAATCGATATTGCTTTGAGCTTTAAATTATAATAATAATGTAAAATGTATACTCACCAATTTGAATTGCCTTGGCCCGATACAATATGATCCGATTTTGTTATAAATTAACGTCATCATATATGATATAGAATGTTTATATATAGAATATTAGAAGAATATATTTCTTCTTCTGCTTGTTATTCTCATCATTATTATTATGGTATTAATAATAATAGTAATAATATTAGAAATAGAAAGCATATAAAAAATAACGCTGAAAGTTCTATCTCATAGATGGTTTAGAAACAAACTCATATTTGATTTTTATTAAGGTAATGTATAATATATAAGCATTCACTAATTATTATTTTTGACAAAATAATCGACTAAATCACTGAATGAGTACCGTAGCTTCTTCATATAAGAATTGCGTTTCCTTGCCTTTGGGATGAATCAGAAAATCTGAACATCAGTTTTATGCAAACACACAAGCAAGCAGGAAATAAGCTAGTTCACCGTAACAGAACATACATCACTTAAATGTGACATAAAAATTAGTAGTGAAGGTATATTTAGTAGTAGTAAAGGTAAAATTAGTAGTAATGGGGGTTAAAATTAATAGTAGTCGTTGTTCGTCTCTTTTTCCGCAGATTTCATAGGATGCCATTATATGGAACTTATTTTTCACGAAAAATATCGAAAGCAATGTTTGCACCATCAATAAATCCGGACATAATTTTTCGTTCGATTTTGATGAACAAAATTTTATATTAAAGATAAAGATTTAAACGAGGATTCGACTTTTTCAAATTTTTGAAAAAGCTTCATATTTTTTTTCGTATAGAGATTGTGTCAAAAAAGTATCGTTCTTTCCAAAATAATTTATGCATAAGAAATGGATTTTTTTCATAATTTAAAAAAGACGATTCTTCGATAAAATCATCGCCTTCAAAATAAGTTTTTCATCAAATTCAGTCAACTATTGAAACTGGATTCTTTGTTGGCGTAAATTATTATATAAATTATTATAAAAAAAAAGGGATAGTGAGTAGCCTTAATGATAAAAATTATATCACAGCTACAATTACCAACTTCTTCGGATCTGAAATGTAATAATATCGTGGATAGGTGCAGTTTGGAATAGAAAAAAAAAAAAAAGAAAAAAATGATAATGCAGAAAAAGTAAACACTTGTCTATGGAAGAAAAAAAAGATAAAGTATTTTTAAAACAAAATACTTATACAAAAAGTATAAAAAAAAAATAAAGTAAAATAAAACGAAAGTTTGTACATCGATCTAAACGAGAGTATGACATAACATGATACATAAGTACAATAATATGTAACATTTTAACATTCATTAACACAAAATAAAATTCACGCTTACTTGGAGATCAAGGCTTTTTTTACCTCACTCATTCATATACACATGCATTCTTTTCTCTCTTTCTCTCTCTCTCTCTTTCTCTCTCTCTCTCTTTCTTTCTATCTTTCTTATTTTCTAATTATCTTTATCCGAATTATCTCCCTACGTATTTTATCCTAACTTAGGAGTAAGTTCTACGTAGCACTGCTAGTATCACAATTCTGTATTTTCTTTCAACTAACTAATCTCGTAATACCATTGTTTGTTTGTAACAGATTCGGAAATACATTCTAATTGACAAAACTGTTCGATAATAATAATTTGTAAAGCTATATTATAAAATTCGAAAAGGATAGTGTAAGTTATTTACACAATAGATAATTAAAATTATAGAAATGAATTTCTGTTAACCTAACAGAATCATATGCGATTCGCAAATTTTGTCTACTTCTATACGGTATATGAATTACGTTACCGTATGGCGATGAATTAAAAAAAAAAGAAAAGTATAACTAAAAAAAGAAAGAAAAATCTAAAAGACTTATAAAAATAATATACATAATACACATACAATAATACGAATGTCAATGAGTTAATAGCTGCTCGATGAAGGTCTTTGATTCGATATTACACAATCTAATAATTAGCTTATGTATATACAGAATGATTATTTTAATTCGTAACTGGTAAATTGGGATCTGTCAGATTACAGCAATTGCTTTTTTTTTGGCCTCTTCAGTTTGATAACTTGTTACTTCTTATTTTTTACTTTTTAATAATCTGTCAAAATTTTGAATTAATTCGAATAAATCTTATCATATTGTAAATCCTATCATATTGTCAACGTGACAAAATTTCTACTAATACTAGTTACGGATTAATAATAATATATGATGCCAGGTAGTCACAAGCTCGTTGGCATAACAAAGAACACTATTCCATATAGTCTATTGACTTAACACCTAAAAACGAATTCTAAGTTGACACTATGGACACGAGTTCAATTTTTTGGCTGGAAACGAGCCATGTAGAAATCACAATCGGAACAATATTTCGCAGGTTCGATCACTTGTTTTTGTCGACAGAGATCGCAAAGTACGCTCCTAGACGATAACGAAGTAACTATGCTTGGTTTCTGCATGGAAGACGTTGTTTGGTTAATCGGTGAGCTACTTTTCGAACTAGAAAGAAAATGGATTTGTTTGTTCTGTTTAGGAGGAGGTGGGTGTTGATAAGCTGGATATTTCATATTCGATTGGATTTGTCCACTCTGTAAAGGATTAGGATAAGTTTGATTAGGTGCTAAAACGTTTTGTTGATCCTTCTGCGGTGGTCTTTGATAATTGTCATACCTCTGTTGATAATTATGAACGTTCTGTTGTTTCTGTTGATAAGACAACGTCGTCGATGATAATGGATTAGGTGGTGGTTGATACTGAGGTAATGATTGACTGATCCTATTTGATTGAGGCACTGATTGATAAGGATAATTCTGACAATTATTATGAGGATATTGATTCGGATAAGGACTTGGCGATTGATTCGAGGGATAGCTCAATTGTTGCTGAGAATACTGAACAGTTATCGGACTGGCATTGTGATTGGAAATCCTCTGATTAAGACCATTTTGATGCTGCTGTAAACCACTTGTTGACAATTGCTTATTCATCTGATTGTGTTGCTGTTCCAATTGATAATACTTTTGATAAGTGTTTTTTTGACACAAATTCTTTTGCTGTTGAGACACGGACGGTATGTATTGATTACCATGCATCTGTGTTGGATAAGGACTAGCTGGCTTCTGTGTTTGTGATAATGGAACATTCTGATTTCTAGGATGCGACGTTTGAGTTTGCGTGTAGGAAGATTGTGATGGCAAATACTGTGGATATCCATTTTGAGAGTAACGTATTTGTTGTTGAAGTTGTGGAGAATATGAAGTTGGTGGTGGATTTGATGCAGGCATAATCATACCAGGATACGTTTCTCTACTTATATCCTGTGTTTCAGTATTATAAGATCCAGCCATTTTTTTGTCTACTATTGAACCAATGGAGTCATTAGAATTTTGCCTGCCGAATGTCGGCTTGACATTTTCAGGAATCGAAATTGGATTGACACTTCTCAATTGATCCTGGAATGGTGTCGCCGGCACACTGTCAGCTTCGCATTTAAGAGGAAGAGTTTGTTGCTGGAATCTTGGTGTACTTTCCCTGTTCATTTCAGCTTCCTGAAGATTCCTGATTTCACGAAGTACTTGAGCAGATTCTGGCTTGTTCATGGCAGATCGTAAAACTCTCTCCAAAATTGGATTAGGTATATATGAGTCTTTTTCATCATCCTCAGCTGTAGCAACAAGAACTACTTGATCGCAAAACGACACGCTCTTCTTTTTACCTATCCTCCTCTTAACTTTTCTCAATTCTATATCCTCTTCGTTCGGTAGTATAGTTTTGTTTTGAATAGTATTTTGCATGGCGACCTCGCTAATGTCATCTTCAGGATAATCGATAGGTAATCCATTCTCATGTGGTAATGTTAAGGACATCGATAAAATGGCTGCATTTAATCCACTCTGTTGGACACTGCAGGAATTATCAGAAGTCATTGTTGATATGTAAGTATCTTGATTGGTCGTGGATTCAAAGCTTGGACTTGGAATTGGTTGATTCGTGAAATTATTTACTTTAGGGAAAGCGTTTAAACTATCTGAAGAATATTTCAATCGCGTTTCCTCTACTTGTTGATGTTCGTGTGACGTATCGATCGCAGGAGTAGCGACAGAATTTGAATTGGGTTGTTTTATAAGATTTTTAGATTCAGGCTCTACTTTTGAGCTGATTTGTAATTTGTTCTGTTCGAATCTTGCTGCCATGTCTTTGACAGATGACACTACTCTAGGACAATCGGTAACATCCCGACCTACCGTATCGTATCCAAGACTATTCATCATCAAATCGCTAGTTCTTCTCGCTATGCTTGACATTTGATTTGTATTGACAGATGGAGATCTAATTTTTGGTATATCCTGTTCAAGTGAAGCCTGCTTCTTCATTCTCTTTTCTGCCTGTTTAGCTTGTAGTTCCTTCAACCAAGTTTCGCTCGAAGATTTCTCTTCTTTTTCTTGTTCCTCACTCGTTTTTAAATCTTTCGAATCCGAAGCTAAAATCTGTTCGTTCTTCATTTGCAATTGTGCAAAAAGAGTACTAATCTGTTGAGTCTCTAATCGGTGCTGACGTTGCTGACTCGAAACGAACTGCTGCTGAAGTGATTGCTGTTGATTCTCTTGACCAATATTAGTCTCATCGATAGGTGGCGGTGGAGGTGGAAAATCTTCGCTAGCTTGTCTGGAATGTGACACTGAATGAATAGATGGGTATGGAGGGGGCGGGAATTCTTCGCTCGGTTGTCTTGAATGAGAAACGTTTCCATTTTCCGGATATGGTGGAAGAGAATCCAAAGAACCTTGCTGTTTTATAGGACTTTGTTCGCTGTGTACATCTGCACGAGTAATTACATAGGTAGGCTCATAAAGAATACCATTAGCATATTGAACGACATCGTCCTGAATTCTAGGCTTGTTGTTATAATTAGTCTGAACATTAGCAGAATGTCCGCTTTGTTCTATACCATAAGACGGAATGAAAGGTAAAGAATGCGATTCCGTCGAATAATCAGCATAATTAGAATTACGATTCGATGAATTCGACGAATTTCCACTGTTCATATGATTCCAATAGCTGTTATTCTGATCTTGGGATCCTGTTCCTGAGTTAGATGAACATTGCCCGTCTGATGATGAATATGTGGACTTGTCGGCTTGTTGATCGCTATGCACTTCACCCGAACACTTAGACTTGCTAAGCTGAGAAGTGGTTCTAACAGGAGGTGGGGGTGGTACCTTCGCTACATGTAACACTTTACCGGCACTACCGTGGAAACTCTTTCTCATTAATCGACTTCTTTCCAAATTTGGATTGCTCGTATTCCCAAGAGTATTGTTGGCATTGCCAGCGAATTCCAGATGACCTTCGGACAGATAACCACTCAAAGATTGCGCCATTTCGTTACCCTTTAAACCAACATTTGAATCGTCCACGGATTGCTTTGGCAAAGTATTCGAGGTACCTTCCACGTTAATACTCGCCTGATTGTCCTGTCCTTCTCGCAAATCAGGCATGCTTCTATTCTTTCTTTTTATCAGCCCACCCATCAATAACTTTCTACGAATCTTATGCTGTTTTTTACCCTGTTTCTGTTCAGTCACGTTCACGTTACTTTGTTGAGAAACTCTGGTTGTACCGACCTCGATATTTTCCTTTGGCTTCTCAATCGATTTGATACCTTTCGGAGAGGGTGAAGTGCGTGAAGGTGCTATGGAAAAGTCTTTTGATATGTTTTTGTTTCTTTCTTCGCTTCTAGCTCGTTTCTTATCCTTCTTATCGTCATCGCAACGTTTTGTACGTCCAAACAATCCTGTTCTTTGAATTGGACGATCATGGAGCATATACTCCTCGTCCTCAATGACGTTTACGGCTGTAGCTTTACTTCTTAATGTCTTTTTCTTCGGTAGAGTCGCATAAATCTCGATACTTTTCGTCGTTGGTTTCTCCACAACTGTTACTGGTGCGTTCACCAACAGTTCACGACTATTCTGTCGAGAATGATTACCTTTGTCCCGTGAACTTTGTCGGGAATGTTGACCAGACTTGCTGTTTTCTCTCGAATGTCTACCCTCAACTGCTCCTTCTAAAAATACACACGCATATATCAATTAAAGTCTTTATTAAAAGCTCAAACATGAAAAATAATTACACACATACCTTCTTTCTCTCCATTAGCTGATGTTTGCTCTTGTAACATTCTTCTGTGCAAGCTTCTAGTCTTCATCACGCAAGTATTGTGTTTCATTCTTGCGGTCGAAATTGTATGATCGTTATTGTACGGTGCTTCCATCGCAGCTCTGGCTTTATTACTAGCTGCTTTGCATAAAGCTACAGCTGTGCTGAGATCTCCAGCTTCCTCGGCAGCTCGAGATTTGTCCAAAAGGGCATCCGTTTCCTTGCAAAGACGTTCGCAGTCATCTTTTGACGAAGGTTGGTAACCTTCCGGAATTTGTGCAAGCTGTGATAAAAAAATCATTGATATAATAATAAGAATAATGCATATCAAATGATTATCATTGATTAATCTTTTGAATGATCTTAACCTGTAGATTGTGCTTAAGACCCTGTTGAAGTGGAAGACTGTCCGTAGAAGACAATGAATAGGAATCATATCCAGCATCATAATGCCCACTACTGCTACTGGATAATTCACCAGACTTACTGGTAGGACTTTTAGGAACTCCAGAGTTTCTCTGAACTTTATTGACAAAATACAAGTACGGATTTTCCATAGTCGTGGATGAACTTGAAGATGCACTATTCCTATCACCTGACCAATTTCCAGAGTCCCGTCTTCGTGGCACATTCAAATGTTCCGGTATACTAATCCCATCCGAAGGTGTTGAGCCAGCACTAAGACTTCTAGTTAATTGCATTTGTTGCTTTTTTTGTTGTTGCATGACGCTCTCAACTGTTCTACGGCTTATGTATTTTGATTCTGTTTCTCCATCAACCACATCAACACCCTTTAATAACAAAAAATGTTTACTATTCATTGCACAAAATAATTTATCTAAAAAATAAAAAGTATATAAATCAATTTAGCAAAGGGAACAAACCTGATTATCAAAGATGTTGTTCTGTATATCTGTAAGATTTTGATAATCACTGTAAATTCGTTGAGCGTAAATATGAGGAGGACTATCCGGATTAGGAGTAATGGCACGTCTGGCTGTACTGTTGATCGAAGGTTTCTCTGGACTAGGTGTGATGGATCTACGAACGTTGTTCTTCGGTGGTGTTTTCAATATGTTTCCACTTGGAAATCGTGTGACAGTTTTCGGAGCGTTTTCAGTATTTACCGGAGTCCCATCAGGTGTTGCATAAAGTAGTAATAAGGGTTGATATCTACCCCTTCTACATTTCTCAACTACCTGTTCCCATCGTGGACCTATTTCTTTAACTGTGGCATCATCGAAATAAATCCAAACCTGAACAAATTAAATAGAGATGTTAATTTTAATCAATTTAATAATGTATTTAATCATCGTTATTATTTATAAAAAATTAAACAGCGCTTACCTTGAGTTTAGTATGAAAAAAGAAAGTGGAGTAATGTTTCCCATAGTAAGTGACAACCCCAACAAGATTATGTATCGTTGAGGCACCCCAAGATGAATCAACAACGCTATGAAAAACATCAGTGAGCCGAAGGGATGTTCCTACCGTAGCGAATACATCCATTATATGATCTAAGGATGGTCGTTCACTGTCCCAGACAACCCCTACGGAAACTATTTCCGGTCGATTTATGAGCGTCCTACAAATTTGGATCTTCGCACCACACGAACTCTAAAATATGATATACCATGTTAATAAACAGGTCTAAAGACTCAAATAGACAAATTTCCTATTAATTTTTTTATCCACTTACTGGACAATCACGAATGTCTCCCATTCCACCGGCTCTTCTCAAAAGTTGACCAAAAAGATCCGGACTCGTTCGTGAGTTAGCTTGAGTTTGACGAGCTTGTGACGTTAATGCTGATGCTGACACGTAATGAACCATCTGCAATAATGATGATTTCTTTTTCTCTCTCTTTCTTCGTCTAATTAACAATGATCGTTAATTTCAGCTAGATTTCTAACGTTATATATTCGTAATCATACTTGTATCATAATTATCTGACGACATCGAAGATAATGAATGTCTTTGATTATATTAACGACCGACCAATCAATTATCCTTATGAGATAGTTAGCCGCGTTCTCAATCGGTGAATACAATACATCTGTGCGGTTTACTCTACCATGGAATAGACTTTCGCAACCGGTAGAACAACTATGTATATATCAACACTAGTTCGTTGTAAACTTTCAAAGGCGGCATAATAAACATTTTTATCTGGCGTAGAATAGCCTAGAATTCGATATAGAGTATACAGACACGAATCCACGTGGGTGGAGCCGTTTCCTTAAGGTTCTTTTGTCTCTTGGTAAAAGTAGATGTAAATAAGAAAAAGTTTATATTGCAAACTGGCTCCATACATCGTGTGCATCGGTCATGGCCGATTACTTTTACCATGTCCCCACGAGTGTTCCTGATTGATAGATTCGAACGTGCCACTTTGGTTTTACGATTGCCCTTTTGTAGTTACGTTGGTAGTAAGCTCTCCTAAATTTTTCTTATAATCACTGTCGTCGCCTGCAGATTACACCAATGAAAAGAAAAAAGATTTCCCAACGAATATCTATTTCAGTTTAACGAGCAATGAAATTGTATTGCACATACGTGTACACGCACGTTGTCTAGAAACTAAGTTGGATATCTTGATTGGGAGCTCTAATTGATCAAAAAAGGAAAAAGTATTTGGGTTGCGACAATCTTAACTGTTGCGACGAATAAACACATTTTGCAAAGGAATCATTTATAACGTAAGAATAATCTAACATCTCTTTTTTTTCCAAAAGATAACACGAATATCATCGTCTTGAAATCCTTTCTCCTTTTTTCACCCTCTTGAATATCGAACAAATGAACCGTCAAATCATGATTGACTAATCCGAGGTTCAAAATGACTGTGAAAATGGCTTCCGGCTTAAATCACTTAAATCCCGTACGCATCGAGAAAGGGACCCTTTCTATCCCCTTTTTACGTTAGCATTTACAGGGAACCCTTTTACCACCCACAAGGACCCTTCTTCTTTCTTGTGCTCATCAATCGTGCAGTAAAAAGGTTATTCTGGCCCTGGAACCTTTGGTTTATGTATTCTTGGTATATAACCCTTTTCAGCAAAAATTCGCCATATTGGTTTTACCTGAGAATCTCTTACCGTGAGAAAAATTCTACTCGAAAGAATTCCCAAATTCTACTCGAGAGAATTCCCGAATTCTCTCTGATTAAATCAAACTGAATTAACAAAGGATAGATTCGATTAATACGATTTTGAAGGTTCCCATAATATGTTCTCTATCGATTCGGCGATATATATGTAGCTTCGAGCTATGAATAAATTATATGATACTGTAAAAGGGACGTCGACGAACCTGCGTAAAGGGCAAAGGCTCCGAGGTGGCTCCACACGCACCGCAAACGCTTTGTTCGACGAGGGTCATGGCAAACTTTTGATGTGGCACGCAATGTCCAGCACTACACATGTCCTCCGCTTGTCCGCTGGCTATATGCAAATGAATACGTAGCAGAATATTTTCCTAAAAAAAAAAAAAAAGAAAAAAAAAAGAAATAATAAAATAAAGTAAAATAAAATAAAAGAAAAATTTATATCACACATCGAACTAAATCGCATGTCAAATAAATCATGAATAATAACTGGAAAATATATTTCACGATTGAGATTTTCATCGAATTGAAGTATACACGGCGGGCATTAAATATGTATTTTAATTTTCTTCGTATCGCGTAAAGAAATATTTTCAACAGAGATAATCGTCCTTCATTCATTTAATACTTCGTCAGCAAAAGTAGAAGGAAAACTTTGTAATCGACTTTACGAGTTCGCAATTACTTTCATGGTGTTATCCGTTGGTGATCGATGTCGACACACGCATGCATACATATTTGCGTTAAACGTGACCACGGTGTAAACGAGAAAGTGGACTCTCGTCGGCATTTGCCGATCTCTCAAGGATCGTTCAAAGCTCGGCTTGTTAACCGCTGCTAGGAACCATTAAACTATTATATCGCGGTTGGTGGTGAAAAGATTTGATGGCATTAATGATCAAATTTTATCATTTTTTTTTTTTTTATTACTATTATTATTTTTTTTTTTCTTCTTCTTATGTAGGTAACTAATAATCAGCATGACGCTTATTACGTGGCAAAATATATACGAAAGACACTAAGATGAGTTAACAAGAGAGGTCGAGGAAAACAGATGGAAATGATGTACGTATATATGTTTATTTGTCTATGTATGTGTGTGTATGTATGTATATATGTGTTTTTTTATGTATGTATATATGTATGTATGTGTGGTACTTACGAAACATTCCGCAGCATCGTCCATAAATCCAAGCTGAAACCTCTGCTGATCGAGAAAGCTCTCGGCGAGGGCGCGACGTAACGTGTCGGGTGGCAAGGCACTTTTTTGTGAGGACTGCAACTCCGAGAACAGCTCCTGCGACAAACAAAGTGACAAAGATTTAATGTCGGTCTTTCATTAAAAGAAAAGGAAGATGGAGAAGGATCGAATAGATCGGCAAATGAAACTTGTTATACTTCTTATTCACGATCGAACGCAAATGAAATTGTTTCGAGACATTAATCTTCCATACGATCAGCGAATTTCTTTACTTTTTATTCTTCCCTCGAGCTTAACATTGAACTTTGAACAAAGGTATTTAAATTTATTTCCTAACCGAACTGTGAACGTTGAACATTAAATACAAACATCGAATAAAAATATTCAAACTTCCATTGAATAATTTGAATAAAAAATTTGTACAACTGCTGTTTAAATTTGTTCATCGATCAAACTCAACGTTAAATATTGAACAGAATGTGGAAGTACAGGCATTCAAAGTTGCTCAAAATGGTACTTAACTGTTTTTATTCAATGACTTATTTCTACATGTTACCCACAAACTTTCTGTAATTTTGCAAATACTCGACAGTATTTTCAGAGGAAATGCTCTATCTTCGTCGTATTCACAATATCTCGTTTAACAGACAATCGATTCAAGGAATCGCGAGCGATTTCAAAAGAGGATGCTAGCGAAAGTGCGAAGAACTGGCTCTGTGTGAACATGCGAAAGGTCTCTTATTCACTGTTGTGTCATCCGAATAAAGTAATCAGTAATAGCAAACAAGTAAACTATTCAGCTAAAACTTTAGATTTCTAACTTAAAAAAATTCACAGATATCAAAACATCTTCATGAAATCGATCGAAAGACAAGACTATTTCTTTCGTAATGGGACTTTTTTTTAACGAACACGAATGCAACAACATTCGTGGGTAGAAAGTCACCTATGAGTTGCAGCGAGTTGGCCCGATCTTGCTCAACGTTAACATTTCGAGATACGATGCTAGTGAAGATAGAAAAAAAAATTGACGTACAACAGAAAATATGAAACGACCATTGTCGTCGACGACACTTGCGCAAGCGGCGCGAGTGAAAATTTGCACTTTAGTAAAAAAAAGGAAAATTTCTTCTAACTTGTATTGACCTAATCCCTATAAATATTTCGACGTTTCAACAAGATCGATGTCATCAAATTATTAGATTGATAATAATACTCGTCTATTGCAGTTTTGTTGAGATAAAAGATAAATTTAATCCTTTTACTGTTTAAGATTACTTCTTCGTATAGTGTCACCTAGATCTCTAACGAAGCAATTCAGTAGCAGTTAAATCTAACTTGAAAAGCTAGAATTGATCGCACAAAGACCGGATTCAAAGTGTCCTAAACCTGATCTATGAATATGGCCTATGAACAAGACTAGGTGAAAACTTTTCCTGTTACACAGGATATGATCACTTTCCTGATGAAAGTATATTTCTTATAAAAAAAAAAAAAAATAAAAAGAATAAAAAAAAAAATAAATAAATAAGATATAATGTAAAAGAGAAAAGAGAAGAAAGAAAAAATTTGGAAAGGAGCCAAAATCAGTGCGGTTAAATCGAACGATTGTCGTAGGAACAGGAAGTAATCCTAACTCTTATTTAAAAATTCTTTCTTATTCATCTAATTCAATGAAACATTTAAGAAGCATTATTATCATGAAACAAATTCGCGGGAAGTCAGAAATTACAGGGCGTTTTCAACGAAACTCTTGAATGAAAGACGTTCGATCGGTTTTGTGGCAAGGTATAGTAATGGAAGTGACAGATGTGTTACGAAGAGAAGACCGGTACATATGTATATGTGTACATACGATGATACTACCGGAACGATCACGTGCAAGCGTGGAGGATGTCGCACCTGTTCGAAGCTGGTTAGTCGTGTGTTCGTGAAGGAAAAGAAAAAAAAAAAGAAAAAAGAGAGAGAAAGAGAGAGAGAGACAGAGAGAGACATCCAGCCGGTTTTGTAGAAATTGTGCTAAGCCCCTTCGAACGAATGGGGAAGTGAAATCGACGAATAACAGCTCGCTACCAGGTTATTGATCACTATTTAATGACTCAACTTTTTGTAGGAATATGGTGGATGGATAAAGATAATAAAAACGGAAAAAATTAATAAAAATGCAAGAACATTTTGAATCGATGCAATATCTTCTTCAAAGTAACTTGACCATTGCATTTAAGTAGGGCCATGTGTTTTCTCGAGTGTTTTCACTGCAGGTTCCTACTTTAACGACGTTATTACCCGACCGTAATCATGTCGTTAGGCTTATCAATCGCATTTGGTGAACGCAAAAACTATTAAAAAGGAATCCCTACTATAAAGCACATCGATAATCCTATGCAATAGAAATTCTTCAAGGTGAATTTAATGTTGAAGAAAAACAAGAAATTTATTTGTGAAAAATATTCAAGCCTACTTTCTTCAGATCATTTAGATCCATGTTCGAGGGTGAATCTTCCCTCTCCATTCCACTATCTTCTTCATCTTCTCTCTTCGTCGTGACTTCATTCTGAATCCTATCTTCCTCCTTGAAACGTTGAGACGAGGCTGATGAGACGGAGGAGGTTGAAGAAGCCGTGGACGATATGTCCTGTCGTATCTTTATCCACTTCAACATTTCGCTGATTCTTCGAGGATCACAAAGACGGAGAATATATATTCCTTTCACATTGTAATGAAGATCGTCACAATGATCGATACATTCTTAATACGTTTTCTCGGTATTTGCATTCTTTTTTCTTGGCAGAGTAAAGTTGCAGCAACCAAGTTGGGAATACCAAAGACTTTCTATCCTTATGTAACACGTCGATAAGCTCAAGGATCAAGGAAAGAAATATCTATGAGATAATATATGAATATTATTTTCCAGGAAGAATATATATATATATATATATATATATATATATATATATATATAAAAGAAGGAAAAAGAAAATATAAATAAAGATTAGTAAGGATTCCGGTCTGTCTCGTAGAAAAATATGATGGTTGCACTATAGAGAGAAGTATGATGATCATAACCAAGACGATCGCACGGTGAACAAGCTCGTTGAGATAACCCGTTGCTAGACTCTAGCCGAAGACTCGATTAAAAACATAAACTCGTTTGGTCGGTAGTACTCTTCCAACGAGAATTATCCTCGCTTTATTGGCCCTTGCAAAACGTAAATGAATCTCATCTTCCTGGATACTATTCTTAAACCAATTTCTTACGGGTAATCTTATCTATTCAAAATCTAAATATATTTATATATAAGATCATCCTCGTAAACCACGTAATCGATCGTTCCTTTCCAAGATCCTGATCAAATTTTCTCTTCAATGTGATTTATACGTTCTAGTTGAAAGGAAACGTTTGCGGAAGACCTGGAAGAGCTGGCTTCAGATTACTCTTCCGGAGCTTAACGCCTCGTCGCGTCTCAACTATACCACTTCCACCTACCACGTGGTTTCCATTCTACCCTTCAAACATCATAAATTTGTCTGCATCTTTCGTTAAACTATTTGCCCTTCTTTGATCTTCTCAAGAAATTGTTCTCTTGTTGGTACCTTGAAGAGTGAAAGGCGAACTAACAGACAAACGATACGCTTCGTGTAAAGAACGTATAACGATAATATCTCAAAATTACACTTCACTGTTCACTTTGTCTTAAAACAACAAGTGTCGAAATCATTTGTAAGATGTTTCCAATAAATATATTAATCACTGTAGTTTCTTTTTTATTTTTTTTTTTTTGTATTTTTTTTTTCCCACTTTTTTAACTATTCTAACACTTTTATTTCTCTTAACGATGATAAAATCATTGAATCAAAGACGATCGATCGATGAAACAATTCGAAGACATTTATCGAACGTTTTAAATGTTTTTAATATCACTGATATTATATATCAGAAGATACTGATGAGGTAAGAGTTTCAGAAAAGCGTATATAAGAACCAAAGAAAGGAGAACGCGTTCGGTTCGGAGTCGATCGTGGTCGAAGAACGTGGACAACGAGCACGAGACTACCTGCACGGCGAAGGCAGCGACTCGCGGAGTGCTGCCGAACCTCCCCCACCCGTTCCCTTCTTCGTCTCTTCCCATTCTCCTCTTCTTTCTAAGAGGCCGCAGCACGGTACCCCGTACCCCTTGTCCCTTCAACGATAGAAGCGAGAAGCCAATGACGTCACCCGGTTAGCTGTCCTACGCTCACCAACCTGGCCAACTACTCGACCAGGATCGTATGATGAGCGAGAAGGAAGAGAATCAAACAAACGAATATATTTTTATCATAAATTTTCGTCAAGTGACTTAAATGCATGTTGATTTTTCAAATTTTAATTCAAATTTAAATCGCTTGCTAAAATATCCAAATTATTTTCTAAAATTATAATAAATTTGAACATTAAAAAGATAAATAAATATTTCCACTTCCACAAATATCTGATTACTTTCACGCGATACAGAAAGAGAGAGAAAGAGAGAGAAAGAGAGAGAGCGAGAGAGGGAGAAGGAAAGAGACAGATCTAATAACGGTACCCACGTTCATCTCCCTCATCGTTACACTACTGAACCCCGTAAGTTATCGTAAACGTTACGAACACTTAGACTTAAGTTGCTTCACACAACGATGACATCGTACGAGAGTAAGAGTAGGCATATATACATGTGTAGAACTTTAAGGGACATCAGAAAAATATTCATCGAACAAAGCCAACTTGCATGTCTCTATCAGTATTGGTCGTACACGAAAGCGGACCCACGCCGTTCGACGAAAAAGTATCGAGGACGGAAAAAGTGGACGTGACTACGCGGCCGACGAGAGTGTACTTGGGCCGTGCTCATAGACTGTAAAATCGACCCATATATATACCACGAACTGGTAAACGAGTTGTTTGTGCGATACAGGAGCAAGTATATTAATATGGAAATTGGTGCATGTGTTCAACCTGGAATTCACATTTCAGTGACAATTGGATTCGTTTAACGATAACTTCCCCAAAAAAATTTAAGTGTTTTTAAGATATGATGCCGATGTTTACCGTAGTTCTATGTGTCTGAAAATTTTATGAAGAAGTTTCATTAATGTGTTTATAATAGTTCAAATCGGTAGAAATATTCGAAAGTTTTTGGAGTAAATAATTACCTTGCTGTGTTCTCTCATTAAGGATTCTGACCTAAGGTAAGTTTTAAAATGATCTTATGTAAACTTTACCAAATAGAGTAGTTATTATTTAACAGGGGAAAACGTGGGTAGTGTGACGTAAAGATGGTGGTATATCCATTCACATTACGTAGGTAACGATTGGATTGTCAATATTTCTTCCTCTTCATATGTAACAGGATGTAAATAAATCTAATCCTGTTTGTGCAGAATTTGTGATGTCAACGTGGGTAGTAAGAATTCCTTGTATAGAATCGAAAATGTTCATACTACTCTAAGTTTCCTCTAAATGTAATTGTTACATTAGAAACAATTAGCTATAATCGTTAAACATCATTATGTTTAATTATACGAGCTATTAGATAAGATAACTAAGACTGTGCACGTTATTGTATTCCTCGAAATATCGAAAACACTGATTGTTTCAAGTTAAAATAATCTAAACTTACAATTCATTGAGATCTTTAGATCTATGGTTCATGGATCTCCTATGAATCATAGAAAGTGGAATGAAATAAAAAAAGGAAAAAAAAGAATTAGAATGAGTTTCGAAAGAATTCGTGTTCGTCCTTTAAGGACAGGGTATTCATTAACCTCGAACTAAAAAAAGTAAGTGTAAAGATGAGAAGGGTCTTTGTACTTGTTACTAACGTCAAAGATGCTGTGAGACCTCCGAATGCGTCCAGGATGAATCAACTTTGGAATTTCCTATGAAGAAACTCTGAGGGGTCAGCAACGTGCCCTTGAAAAGGTAATCTCCCTCTTTTTCTTTTTCTCCTTTTTTAATTTTTTTTTTTTTTTTTTTTTTCTATACTACTAGACTCTAGTAACTGACGAATCGATTTTCTCCTCGAATGTCCAAACTTTTATTATATGATTTTTGTTTCACAATCGCCGTTCAAAGATACGCGGCATCGTTTTATAAAACGGAAATCATTGGTACCCGACACCCTCAAGTCCAAGTCACGTGATTACAAATCATCGTGCGTGCACCCAAGTACTACTTCCATGGCGTCCAAAGAAGAACGAATTTCTCAAAGTTGTGTATGTCTGTGTGTTTATATTGTGTGTGCGTAAGCGTCCCTGGAAACCTGTTCCCTTCGTATTGATGATACGTGAGCAACAGGTAGATTTTCTTTGAGCTTGGTTTCTACCTTTCCTAGACTTTAAGATTTGAAAGGTTTTTTGGGTTCGATCCCTATCATTTTGAAAGTTTTTCCGACCAAACCTTATGTGTACGGAAAGAAAAGCTTTCTTAGAAGAGATTAGAATCATTCGTAGAACTCAAACTTTGTTCCAAATGTCGGCAAGACTTTTTGAAACTTTCTAAAGAACTTAGAAAATGTTCAAATAATTCAATAAATCTTCGGATACAATTGTCCAACGATAAAAGTAAAGCAAGTAACTCGTTACTGCATCAAGTATCGCGATATCTTTCTTTTGACACCATTGTGTGACATAATAGACGTTCATATCTTTTATTTCAGTTCAGATGAAACCGCATATAATGGAGCTTATGTTCAAGAACTATATACATACTCTACTTTCAGTGGTTCTCAAATATTAACTTCGAGTTCGAAATATTACAATTAAAAGTTACAATAATAGTAACAAATCAAAAAACGATATGCAAAAGGGTACGACATCTGATGTAGAAGACATTAATTATGTTGAAAATTATAATGAAAACCGTCGATAATGTGACAACGTTTATATAAAATATACAACTGTCGAAAAAAAATTACCACGAATAATGTCGGTAAAAACGTTCGCCAACTTATCGATAGCGTTAAAAAAATATAATTCCCTATACGCGTTAGAAAGTAAAGAAAAAAGAAATTATTATAAAATCTATCGTAATTTATCAGAACGAAAGTATCAAGTTAACGTAATCGCACCGACGGAATTATGTTAGAATTAAATTTCCCTGTAGTCCTTGCGAATTCTTCCCTGCGAATTTCACGCGAGACAAGACACTCTTTCGTCTGGAGCAATTAACTCTCGAGATTTCTAATTAACTCCGTGAGAAAATCAGATAGAAATTGCTATGGCACTAAAATTTCTTTGCTTACTGTTCAACCGGGACCGAATACTACAATCCTTCGCAACTCTTCTCAGTCTAATAAGCTATAAGTTCTCTTAACAAATACATACGACTACGTACATTTGATGTTTGGGAATTAAGTTGAAGAAAAAAAAGAAACATATTTTTCTTTTCGACTGTAGTCTCTTTGAAACAGCTGACCCCCGTACAACAAAGACCGGTCCAGAGTAGTATCTACGTTTACTACGCTCTCGCAAAGAGAAACGAGAAGAGAGGAAAGAAAAGAGAAGGAGAGAACCTTCAATGCTCTCGACCAATCAGAGAACCAGAAAGACTAAGAATCTCGCAGGAGAAAGGTTCTTGGTCCGGCGGATCCGTTACAATGGCTCCTCGTGTGTATCTATACGTGTAAAGCGAGTGAACATGCTGATGTATTCTGACAATCGAGCAGCCATTTCGTAAGAGTTCTATTACATTTGAATTTCAAAAGTGTCTGATAATTCTATAAAATATTATTAAAATTATAATAGTTACGCGCTCCTTATATTTTGATATACATATTATGAAAAATAATAAGTACATATTTACTAATTAATCATCATGGATTAAAGTAACGACGAGACTCTGTACGTATCTTGATCAACTTATCTTTGACACTTCAACGAATGGCATAGGAAGCACTTAAGCTTACACTCTCGAGTGTCTTCATCTTGAGTGTCTAAGTATGCATTAGATAAGAACTTGAGCGGTTTGCTTTTACATGAAAAAAGATATAAAGGAAATGTCTCTTCATGATTTTGACCATAAAAAAATTATCAAAGAGATTTTCAACTTAATGAGAAAGAGAACATGAGAAAAGCAGAAAAACAGATATATTAAATCCGTAACGCGTAAACATAAAAGTTCACTCAAAAAGTTAACTCAAAGCGGATATTATATCGAATACATATTCTTTCTTACGGAGCTTCCCCCAGCCATTCTCCATTATTTTTTTCGAGCAGTTGATCCTAGTGACCTTTCTGTTGCTTACCTTGAGCGCACAGAAGATGCAGGATTCAGGCATACAAGCATGTCCGGAGAGTTCTCTGAAGCTACGTCTGAAGATATCCAAATGCCATAGAACCTGAAAGAAAAAGAAAAATTACTAATAAAGGTATAGTAACAATTAACTTTACCACGTACGTTATTACGATTTGCTTATTCCTCGTTACAACCATTAGAAAAAGAAGAAGAGAAAAAAAATGAAGAAACAGAAGAAAAGAAATAAAAGAAGAAAAAGAAAAGAAAAGAAGATGAGGAAGAACTAACAATCGCAAGTACATGCATAACTTTTCCATTGAGACGAAAAAGTGGGTTGATTCTGATTGCTCTTAATTAACTCAATAGCGAAGAAAATAAATCAAGCAGCGTGTCGGAGCTAGCTGTAATTTCCATGAAATAAAAAAAGAAAGAAAGAAAAAAAAAAAAAAAAAAAAGAAAAAACTCTTGGGAATGCAGAAGCACGAAGGCCATACGTTGGGAATATTTTAAATGAATTAGATATGAATGAATTTACGCGAGTATACATTCGGTATCCTTCGACGAGATTAATTTTCAATATGTGTGAAAAAGAAAGGAAATAGAATGAGATGGAAAAAGATAGACAGAGACAGAGAAAGAAAGGGGTGGGGAAAGAGAGAGAGAAAGAAAGAGAGAGAGAGAGAGAGAGGGAGAATGAGTGGATGGTGGGTAAAGAACAGTGGAGGGGATTTACTACTACAAGGAAATATGCAAATGTGTCTGAAAGTCCCAGTGTACTATGCTAGCACCGACCCATAACTATACATGATAGTAGCCCACCGTATCGTGAGTACATCATTATGCCGAGGGAAAGTAAATCACAATTTCCGAGGGCGTGCACGTCGTGCCGCATAGCATAGCGGAACATAAATTTCCTCTTTTCCGCTGTCACCGAGGAAATATCCGCTACTATTAACCCTCACTTCCACCCCCCCCCCCATTCTCCATCGTCCACAAATTTGTCTCCCAAAATTCGACAAAATCGAATATTTGTGAATCCTCTGGATAAATCGGTAGTGAACCAATTGAATACTGAATCGAATATTAATCTAATTCTAGTACTTGATCGAGTAGTAAATTAATATCGTACTAACTTTTCTAATAACTCACGTGACTCACTACTTACATATACTAATTTACTTTCTTTCCTTTTTTTTTTTATTATTATTATTTATTTTTATAATTGCCAACATACATTGTTTTCTTATATTTTGGAATATTAATAAATAATTTTTATTATAATAACGATCGTGAGCTCTAAAGTAATTCAGTTCTAATTACAATTTACTGTAATACTTACCTAATTCAATAACGAATTAATACGATGATAATTCGTCTAATAAATTACGTGATTCACCATGTACATCCTTTTACTTATTTTTCTAGATGACCCATACATTACTTTCTAATATATTTTCGAGTATTAATAAATAATTCCTATTACTGACTCATCGTATATACCTACTCATTTTCTTAAGATGATTCGTATTAGAATTTCACCAATTTAAATTATCAATTTTTAAAGACCAAAAAGAGTCTAAAATATAAATTTCATTAAAGACAAAAATACAACGAAGGTGATATTTTTTTTTTTTTACTATATACAAACATTTCGAAAGTATCCTGAGAAATCACGAATGAGGATAGAATATTTTAACGATTAGGTGAAAACAACTTAAGCGGTACCAAAGTAAAACCACACGATTTTAATCTGCGCTAAAAAAATATATACTTCTCAGAACTCTACGCAATTTTTATTTACCGTTAATACGAAAGCATGGAAAACTTGAAGAATTTACCATAAAACGGTAGATATAGTACTATGTAGTATATATATTATATATATATATAAAATATATATATAAAATATATATATAGATATAATATATATATATATATATATATATATATATATATATAAAATTATCTAGCCTAAATTTTAAATTAATAAAAAGTAACGTTAGTATAATTCGTGCTCAGCTTGGCGATCAAATGCGTACTAATTGCGAGTTGTTCAACGTGCTAATTAATAAGACAGTGAACGCCTCAAAGATATACGATAACGGTAACCATTATTATTATTTTTATTTTTATTTTTATTTTTATTATTATTGTTATTATTATTATTATTATTATTATTATTATTATTATTATTTATTGTTATTGTTGTTCGGAAAATAAAAAATAATTGACGGTTATAATCTTTGATAAAATACAATGATAAATATGGTTAACTTTTATCTATTCCTGATATAGTACAATAATCGCTATTGTAAAAAGCTAATTATAATGGAAGAATAATATATTATAGTACAATTTATGCGTATAACTAACTTTTACTTGTTTTCGATAGAGTACAATGCCCATTATTATAAAAGTAAATGATCTTTTTTGCACGATAATTAAAAGAGGAGTCTAGGAAGTTAAGACAAAAAGTACAGTAGGAATTGCGTGATTTAGAGCGTTTAAGCGGTCTAAATACCTATTTACTCCTCCATGACGATTAAAATCTTTTACCTTGAAGTTTTATTTTACTAACGATCCTTTGAACAAAACCTTTCAACGTTTAATTTATTTATATATCGAAAGAGACCGGAACTTATTGACTTTCGGTTAATTAATAAAATAAAACACGTTTACTATAATAAGAAACATTATAGGAATACTTGATGAAGCATGAGTAATTAATTAAACGATTAGATTGTCAATAGTGCATTTCGATTTAAATAGGTTTGTCGATACGAATCGATTATATTCAATGGATGTGTGGAAAATGAGTGAAACTGAGAAATCCGGGTTTCGTACTGTATTTTTCTAATAGACTCGTTTACGTCTCTTGCTGTCGTGTTATTATCTTAAAATTGCGTAAATAAACGAACATGAACGCGGCCGCGCCTATCGAACAAACCTCTCAACTAAGTATTTCTAAGATTTCTCGCGATCCCTTTTCTGTTTTTCTAAACTTCTATGATCTCACCAACGCAAATTACACAACCACGATAATATCTATTAGGAGATATAAACAATTTTTCCTAAAAACTAAAAACAGAAAATAATAAACAAGAAAATAATAAACAAAACAATCCTGATTAATCGCTATAGTGAGTGATGTGTGATATATATATATATATATATATATATATATATATATATATATATATATATATAGCATCCGCAAAAGATACACATGAAATAATTCTTGAATTAAAAAAAAATAATGAGACGATACAAAAAACCAAGACAGAACAAAACAAAACAAAAAAAAATAAAAAATAAAGAAGAACCTTGGCGATCTGGAAGAGGGCTTGTCTTCTTGGTCTTTGATCCTGCTTCATGACTCCAAAGCTTCAAACACGATTGAACTTCGTGAAAATGATCTCGCAATACCGTTACAACGGCGTTTTGATAAATAATGCGATGAAAATCATTGATATATGAATTATTAAAGAAAAGTTTTTATCAAAGTTGACATTGGCCCGCGTAATATCGCATCGAAACAATACACCAAACGCGATGGCACACACGAAGTAAGTACCTTTCTTGGCCGGGCGACGATGCAACAATGCCCGGATAGGGCTGGGACTGGTTTACGTTGACTGCAGCGCCACCAGGGACTCCGGTGGTCAGGTAGTAAAACTATTAAACGCGGGCCTCTTCTACTCGCCGTGCCGGCCCGTAGTACGCTATAGTACGTTATAGTAAAGATGTAGTAAAGTTGTGCATTCTATAGTATGATTCAACGTTCGGCTACCGGTCGAGTCTTTTGACAGGGACGAACGAATGAAACGACAGGATAGCTGTTTCCGTCGCAACGTGATTTCATGGCTCTTGCCCAGCGAGAGACAAAGAAGAAAAATACAAATGAAAATTATTTCAATATTATCATCTATGAATTTACTATTTTTTGTATCATTTAACAAAAAAGAAAAAGAAATAAAAAAAAAAAAAAAATAAAATAAAAATAAAAAAAAACAAACAAAAAAGATAGGACAAAATATTCTTACGAATTGTTTACGAATTGAAACTTTTTTAACTTTCAATTTTAAAACTTTCTGCTTTACGTTTCAAAAATTTAAATAAAATTTCTAACAAGTTCGTAAATTATTGGTTTCATTATAAGATAATAAAGTTAAATGTTGTCATCATCGATGTTGAGAGAGAAAATTTCTCATGAATAAAAGAATAACCATTTAGCTTAGACTCGTATTTGTTTGATAAGATCGAGTTACAAGTTACGTTTATATATATACATATATATGTGTGTGTAGATGTACTTTCCGTCCCTGTTGTTTACTACAGTATACGCGGCGGCGGCAGCCATCTTTACTACGAGGCCATGTCGTGGGTGCGAAAGGCTTAGGGTCAGTTGCGACGTTCAAATGGTGGGAGATAGACTACCTGAGTCCGTTCAGCATTCTCTTTTAGCTTACTAAGGTTTTTGGTCAAATGGAGGGGATAAATAATGGAAATGGAGAAAGAGAAAGAAAAAAAGTTGTAAAAAGAAAAAGTTTTAAGTAGGAAGAGGATTTCGTTTGGCGTACCGGCCGAAGGAAATTATGGGACTGACAAGATTCTACGTCATACTAGCCTATTTAATTTGAGATATGTAAAATATTTATTCATTCAGAAAGTTCATACCATTTTTTCATATATAAACATTCTGCATGTAAAAATACATTTGTGATATTAAAAGACGATTAGTTTTGTATATATATATATATATTGTGTATAAAGAAGATATTTTTGACTAAGTCTTATCCAATGCGTTGCTTTTTATTTATTTATTTATTTTCTATTTATTTATTTCTTTTTTTTTTTTTTAGTTTAGCGATTCACTTTTGTATCTCATTGAATATAGCTCTTCATATGTCTCAATATTACGATGTAACATTGTTATAATGAATAATATCATTTCATACTATTTTTATGATTTTTCGCTTCCTAATGTTCTTAGTAGATACGTCTGAAACTGGTACGCAAAGAACATGGTATTATTACGATAGCGTTCTTACAACAGAACTGGTACAACAGTGTACAATAGCGCAAAGAGATTGGACGAGAGAACATTGAATTTATTCCGAAGGTAAAAGAAATATGTATGTATGTATGTATGTATGTATATATGAGTTTAAGCAAGGATATAACATTCTGCATTCGTAGAAATATTCAAAGACCAGAAGCTGCAACGTGATCGTAAGAAGAAAAATATTTATTATCTTACGTTATTTAAATGTTTTGAATGATTCTAATCATTGAATACACGTGGCAGTGCAAGAAATGAGAGGAGAAAAAAAAATTGGTTATGATAGATAGACCACAAGATATTTTTCGTCTGGAATATTACAGATTAATATCGAGTAAGTTGATCTAATAAAACTCAAGCCAACTAGTTCCATGCCAATGCGGCGCCATAAGTGTCAGACTATAATATTAAGATAATAGGATAGTCGTTTGTATAAAGGACAACATGTCTTTTGTCTTGAACGATACGATATGAAATGAAAGGAGTTTGTAAGATCGATCTATGTATATATTTACGTTACTTTAAGAGTATAATGAATCAAAGCTTTCAAATGGATTCTTAATGTAGATTCTTTTGATTTATTTCTTTTATTTAATTATAATAATTTCTTGTCTCGATCGATGTCCTTTTTATTAATCCTACGGAATTTAATTTTATCATCTTTTGTTCATAAACTTTTATCCAATATTCTTTTCATAGAACACATTTGTTCAAAATAAATTCATCACGTGTCGTTAATAATCTTTTTTTCTGCTTCGTTATCTTCATTAGAATGTAAGTTATTTCCGAGGAACATAAGAGCACCAATGAATTTTCTGTGGCATGGCAATGCTCAAAGAGAACCAGACACCACTTGTCAACTACTATTACACAATGAGATCTTTCTATTCTCAAAGGCAAAGCGAAAGATGAGAAGAAGTCTACCTACCCTAGGGGTTCTTTCCTCGAGAGGTTAGCCTTGACGTTTCTTCACAAATCTTCTTTCGGTATATTTAGGAAAAGCTCATTGATACATAAGGAAAATAGAAAAAGAGAGAGAGAGAGAGAGAGAAATGAAAGAGACACATCCATCCGTTTCAAGCGCATTCTCAAAAGTCTGCTAAGTTTTAAACTAAACAAAGCTAACGTAAAATCATTTGTCTAGACCTAAAAGAACAATCCCCATTTATTCCATCTAAAACATCAACTTGATTTATACTTCGTAACATTTCTTAAATGAATTTTTTCGCTTGTTTTGAATACAAATAAAAAAAATCAAGTAACAACATGGAGTTATTAATTTTTCAATTTATTTTGTTATTAATTATTCAGATTATTCAAAAAAAAAAAAGAAAATGAGAAAGAAAATTCTCGAAATACGTCAATGTTTCTTCAAAAATTTTCTGTAGAATCAAAAAAGAAAAAAGAAAAAGAAAAAAAAAAATAACACGGACGATGTGCAACCTCAAATTGGAATGTCACCAAGGAGACTTTCGCGTTATTATCCGACACACACTCGAGCATTGTAAGGACGTCATAAGATGCTATTGTTTGTCGAAGAGAAGTACGGTGCGAGGAGAGACGTTAATTTCATCGGCAGAAAGAAAAAGAAAAGAAATGAAAAGGAAAAAGAAAAAGAAAAAGAAACAGAAGAAGAAGAAGAAGAAAAAAAAAAAGAAAAGTTGCCTAGGTGGGCGGAAGAAACGATGAAAGAACGTTTGTTACAAGACTGATGTTATCAATACACAGATATAAACACATATATATATATATATATATATATATATATATTCAATACTTTCGCATAGATATAAATATATATGCATATATATATACGTTTACTCTCAATGCCGATGAACCAAAGTGTATAATGTCAGGATGGGAAAGTGATCGGCAATCGCAAATATCTCTTCGTGCGTTCATTAAACTAAATCCGTTATGAACCCACGTTTAGAATTCTTGACAGGGTAACACACGATCGCAAGAATAAATCTTCTTTGCTTTCATACTTTCGAACTTCAAAAGAACAATTAATTCTAATACCTAATAGAATAGAAATGAATGATCATCGTCCTAATTCCAGTAGCTCCGACAATTCGTTTACCGTATATATATATATATATATATAAGAACTTTTTGCTTAATACTTCTTTTTTTTTCATCAGAGATGGAAAAGACGGCTGAGCCGTCTGTCGAGCGCTATTGGATACTCGTCCCGTCTAACGTAAGAGACAGCAGACCCTTATTTTTAGCGTAAGGAACCTTTAAACGCATTATATAGTAATTCAGCTGCCTCACAATGACCACCCCCACTCTTCCATCCCCTTTGAAGGGTTTCGCAAACGCATCTGCCATTGCAAGAGAAGACCTTTTTTTTTCTTCCTCTTTCTAGATGCCTGCACACAGATAGTAATGGGTGTTCATTCGATAGTAATGGGTCTGTTAAATAAAAAAAAAAATCCTTTGCATTCGAAATTTCTCATTGAACGAGGATATAAAAAAAAAAAAAAAGAAAAAAAAAAGAAAAAAAAAGAAACAAACCAAAAAATTCTTTACACCTTTCTAAAAATTAAATAATAATTTAATAGTATAAATAAATGAAGAAACGTATAAATCTTTTCTACGAAATGTTTATTTCAGTCCCCATCTTGTCCAACCTGTTTTCGACGGTGTTAGGTTCATTAAAATTTGAAGTCACGTTCGTCCTAAATCCACCCCACGAGATGGCCGCGACAAGTGGTACAGAAGATACACGAAACAGGTTCGAAGGGAAAAGGCCAACTAATTCTTTCAGGTATAAAGTAACAGGTACTAGTTGTCGTCTATGGGGTTGGAAGAGTCCGTTGGCTTCGAAAAGCAAAACTCTCTTCAAAGTTTCAACCGAGATAAATTCTCTTGATGTCGGATGCAGGCGCATCGATCCGGTAAGTACTCGATTCCAGATTCGTAGTCAACGACGTGTAACTTTGCAGTAGCCTTTGTCCGATCTCACGAAGTTAGAATCTTTGAGTATAATATTGAACGTTTAGCTAAAATTAGATCGTGTGTTTGTTCTATATCTTTAAACATCGATAACTTTAAATAATCTTTCAAGTAACACATTTATATATCTATATTTTTAGATTTTATGTCAATCTATTTTGCAACAAAATTTAATTTTTACTTTATATGTATATGTTAATGTTTGTTAAATATAAACGATACTTAGTACAGTCAAATTGATACAAGTTATACTATTAATTTCATGTTAAAGTTTCTTTTTTCTTTTTTTTTTTTTTTTTTTGTTTTTTAACACAAACAAAACTTAGATCATAAATTCTTATCATATAATTTTTTGTCGTGTTTCACAGGAAATTCATTTAATTTGAAAAAATTTTTAGTATATTTATATTATACCGATTATAATTTATCTTTAAAAAAAATAACGAATAAATTTTTTTATACGAATTAACAATTAATTCTGTGGGAATATAATGAAAGAAAATATCAAAAATACAGAGAGAGTGTAAATTGTTGAATGGCGTTATAAGGGTTTAATTGGTATCATTTCTAATACCATTTTCTAAATAAATTAGCCTAATTTATTCTCAGTCAAATGAAATGCGTGTTTCAGTAGTACTCAATGAGATTGTATAATACCCGGAGGATGAACAGAACTGACATAAGTTCTGTTTAACGAAGCTGGCATTCTATTTGGTGCTTTGCCATATACACAAAATCTTCCCTTTCACTGAGATCCGATCTATGAAAAGCTAGAATGCGTCGATTGGCTCTTCTTTCTGCTCATTCTCTCCTTTTCTCTCTCTCTCTCTCTCTCTCTCTCTCTCATTCTTTTTCTCTATCAAATTGACATTTATTCCCTATTCGACCCACGTTGACCTATGGAACACCTGTAGCGTACCTTACTGACCTCGTCCACGTAAGATTCATTGCCTGTTCAGCACGTGTTCGTATACACATATACGAAATATATAAGGGAATAGTTAGGTAATAATTGAATTAATTAAATAACAGGCTGAATAATTGAATACTAATCGAACAATTAGATAGAAATTTTCTAATCTACAAAGATCATTCAACTTAATTCCATTTAGATGGATCAGTTAACTATATTAAAAGACAAATTATTTTCCAAAGAGCCAATTACCTTGACACGTCACATACAATGCATAGCAGTAGGTGCGGTTTCTTATCTCTCGATTGATAAGATACTACATCCGATATAATAGAGAGTAAAAGTCTCTATCTTTTCAATCGATGACGACAACCGTAGTCTAACAATGAGATTATAAGACAATACTTTGAAGAATGATAGAAGAGGTATAATACATATATGTACAAGTATAGTACATATATGTATTATATTTTCCAAGTGAAGATAACAGCCATACGTTCTTAGAAAAATTACTAGGGAAATGTATACCTGCATGAATTTCACAGTTGCAGCTAACAGGCCGAAAACTAATACCGCTAACATCCGTTTTTTTTCTATAAGACTTATCGTAGTTACCTACGTGATGTATTATCTTACATGTATACTCTTTAATAATTGCAATATATTCATCTAAATGCTAAGTTGAAAGTGGAAGAAAAATAAGAGAAAGAAAAATATTGAGTTTGATATATGTAGGACATAAATGTAAGAATTGTGTCAATGAAAAAAGTGTCAAAGGGTTTTATTAATTAAGATTAAAAATGTATAAATGGTATCATCGAATATCACTACAAATTTATAATATTTGTAACAAGTTCTTGACAAAATATAACATATCAAAATTTTGACAAAATTCATTTGTCTCTCAAAAACTATATAATCTACAAATTTATTTGATTATTAAAAATATATTAGAATAATATATCAAAATTACACGAGAAATGGTATTATTAAATTTTATTGAGTTTAATTCTTAAAAATGATCATCAAATCTTCATCTCTAATTAAATTTTGTTCATTACATTGAATCAATAATATATATTGAACAAAATAAGTGTCATAACAGTCATTAATATTTTTTTTTTTTTATAATATCTCAGGAAAAATTAGGAAAATTTTGATAATGATAATTTAAAAGGGTCCTGAAGTACTTCAGGAGTAGGGATACGATGGTTTCTGGCGAAGGTGTCTCTTTGGAAAGTCTGGATCTCTCAGTCTGGGCTCCATTTACCAAGGTGCTGCTCGCACGTGCGCCGTTCACCGCGATAAGAAGAGAAAAGAAGACAAGAAAGGGAGAAAGAGGGGGAGGGTGAGAGAGAGAGAGAGAGAGAGAAAGAGAGTGGGGAAGAGAAAGAGAGAGAGAGGGAGGGAAAAAAAGAGGAGGATGAAAAAAGGAATAAACAAAATCCGTAGAGTCGGCACAAAGAGGCTGCGAGTAGAGATTGAGAAGATTGGTGGTGGGGAGATGAAAGACAGAAAGAGAAAGAGAAAAAAGAAAGAGAGAAGTAGCAAAACAGGTTTTCAACAAACGATCTCTACCAGAAGATGGTGTTGGTTTGGCGTGATGGGGGCGGAAAGGGGGAGGGGTGGACGAGAGGGGGTTTACGATCTACGACCTAAACGTAATGTGCTCGCGCGCACGTGGCAAGATATCTCAACGTAAGGATTATCTACCTATATCTATCTTACGATTTAATATCCACCATATGAATTTATGCGTTCAAATATCTACTCTCTTCATCGGAAAACGGAAATTACGTGAAATCAGGTGAAAATTATTATGATTTCGTAAGAGATCTCAGTATTCTCATTATCTTTTTTGTATATATATATATATATATATTTCCTTAAATCGAACGAGAGTAGATTAAATTAGTAATAGCTTTTTTGCACTCCTATTACTGTAATAGAATTCAGTGACGTTGGCTCATAATTTTTTGCGATTTCTTTGGTAACGCTTATCGGTCGAACCGATAATAAATTATGCTTCCAATTGAATTTTTCTTATTACTTTTTCGTAATTGTGTTTACATAACGTTAATAAAGATTTTCCTTAACAAAGACAACTATTTTATATAGAAAGTATGTTGTAAACTTTTCTCAATACGTTTAAATTAACAAAATATCTTTGATGTTGTTTGTCAAATATACTCTAATATTTTTTTAAATGATACGAATTGACAATGATAGCTGACATTGTGTCATTGGAAATATTTTTAACCATCGAACAGATGACCGCTGAAAATTTGATAAAATTTTGTATAAAAAAACAAGAATCAATGTTGAGTTTTGGAAAAATAAAAATTAAGTTGAATTATACCTATTGAAAGACAAGGAATATGAAATAGTCGAAGAATGGAGAATAAAGAGAAAGAGAAAAAGAGAGAGAGAGAGAGAGAGAGAGAGAGAGTGGCGAAAAAATAAAAATAATAGAAGAAGAAATACTCGAAGGAGAACTGGTTCCACGAGAAGCGAGAGAAATGAGAGACGAAGAAGGAGGACACTTACGATGTACCAAAGGAGGCTAGCGTGGTCTGTTACGAGAGAGAAAACCGGTTTTACGATTCAAACTGGAGTAAAAGTGTGTATTGCATCGTCGTCGTTGGGATTCGCCAAACTGAACCGCGCGTTTCCATGTTTACGATCCAGGTTGTTATCTTACTTAGCCAAAAATAGATGTGTGTTCCTTTTGTTTCTTTGAAAATAATTTAAGGACTTTGTTTTTCTTTTCTCGCTTAGGAAAAAAAAAAAAAAAAAAAAAAAAAAAAGAAAAAAAAGGATAGATGAGTGACGTTCCAAGTAAATGTGTTAAAATTTATACGACGTTATCTCACAAAAATATTTTCAATTTTTATATCTCAAGAACGGAAATTGTACTTCCAAGTAATTACAAATATGTCAAGGATATATATCTGTCAAAGTTTGCTCATTGAAAAAGGATTTGAACTCGGTATGAATCGACGAGACCTTGACAGAAAACTTTTCCCAAGTAATAAAAAAAGAAAACTTTTTTCCAAATAATAAGAAAGAAAAACTTTTTCCAAATAATAAGAAAAGAGAACTTTTCTCAAATAATAAAAAAAGAAAATTTTTTTTCTTCAAGGATTTAATTCCTTGGACAAGAGAAAGTGCCATCGTAAAGTCGGCATTGAAATCACCAAGGAAATATTTATCATTCGACAATCCGCATGAGTTCTTTCAATTGCTTTCCCGCGCTTATCCCCATTGTTCTTGAGATATGACATTTTTCCGAAGGCGAAGAAACGATTATTTTAATGTTGTAAATTTATTTATATCTTACAAAACGAATGGCGGATGCAGAAATCTCGAATGAGTAGGCGTGAGACTCGACGACTCTTTCGTACTCTTTGATTGCAATTAACATCGTTATCGCTCGATGTGCTTACTCGGTGAATAATTAATTATCTACTAAGTAATTACCCAGTTCGCTCCTTTGTGCGTTCTTTAACGCTTCCTCGTCATCGAAAAAGAAATAATTTCACGTTATTATACCTATTATATGTTTGCTACTTCTCAATTATCGATCTTAACTTTCTCGGAATAAAAAAAGGGAAAGAAAAAAAAATTCAAAGATTTTTTTTTAGCATTAACGTTATTAATGAATCGTGCGAAAGCTAGCGATAAAATTTTTTATCAGAAATACAATGATATTCTATCTCGTCGAATGACACTATATTTTTACTATAATTATCCATTTGAACTTTTAAAAAAAAAAAAAAAAAAGTCAATGATCGATTGACATTAACATTGTCAATGAATCATATGAAAGCTAGGGATAGAAGATAAATTGATAAAAAAAAAAAAAAATCCAATGATATACCTGTTTCTTTCAAAATAAAAATCCTAAGGTAATCACAGCATCACGGAAAGATTATCCTTTCGATGAAGATAACATCATGAAATCTGAAGAAAATATATTATTTCAAGGGTTGTACTCATGGGCCATCATCCAACTGGTTCCAACGAGAGAGGAGTCTGAGTCGTCGCTTTGTCTCTTCTTCTGAGGATAGAGGAACCGAGGTCAAGCAAGAGCTCAGCGATTGGACCATGGTCGAAGCTTGAAGAAACCAGTTTCCGTTAAAAACGTACGATTGTGGCGCCAACAAGCGGTCTTTGCTTGTGATTGGGCAAGTAAGAGTCCAACAGCTCTCCTGGAGAGTCCGTTCTCCAGGGCGGGAGGATGTTGACCCTCATGCGCCATCTTGAATGACGGGATACCGTCGATCGTAGTACTACTCACAGCTGGTATTGCGACGTTTCACGTGCACGTAGAGGAACGTGAACGTTCGATACGTATCTAAATGTGCGTGTGTGTATGTGTGTGTATGTGTGCGCGCGCGCGCGCTTGCGTGTGTATGTGTGTATAACACATCATCACACACGAGTAATGACACGTATCGGCTTCGTACGAGAGTTGCTTTCGAATTTATATGACACCGATTAAAGATTCGATCTTCGTAGCTATCACGGGCTATGATGATTGACAATTTTTATAAATAATTTCGAATCAATTAAAACTATTTGATTTTATTGTAAATTACATCAGTAATAATTTTAATACGATGTTAAATCCACAGCATGATTATTTTTGATGGATAATTTTGTTAAAATAATTTCAAATGAATTATTATTAATTTTTTTTTTTGTTTATGTTAGCACGACGTCAGATAGATAAATTTTACACGAAATAAGAAAATGCTAAAGAAGTTAATGTGAAATAATCGTAATGTTTGAATGTATCGAAATAATTTATAGTCATCGGGTATCATTTATACATGTCAGGGTGTGGATGGCGCGTGCTTTAGTATAAACAATGTTAGCATACTGTTTCTATCGCATGGATCAAATAACATCGATGAGACATGTAACTGATGTTAACGAGAGAGGCGGCGATATAAAACTTGCTGAAAGTTTTTATCATTTCTGTTGATCGACGATGACCAAGAGATTATATTTCATTGTATGGAAAGAATGAATAAGTAGATGAAATACCTAACTACTATGATTCTTTGTTAATTTCGTCCAAGAAACGCCTGAGAGAAACTTTAATGCATGCAATGCAATGCTGTAAGCGTGGTTGCATAGGTACAGGCGTATGAAGTATTATTGATCAATGTATATTATTCATGTGTTATATACTTAATATTAATTATTATATATAAGAATTAATTATGTATTTAAATAAATTTTAATAATGCTATTAACTTTAACTTTAATATATTTTCTATAATTTTGTTTTTTCTTCTTCTATCAATAATTCATGCGATAATGTATTTCTTATTGGATAAAATCTATCTGGCTAATCAGTATTCTCATTTGATCGTTAAGAAAAATCTTCGAAGTTAGAATCTCATTCGTATTTACATCGACGATAGAGGACTTTTAATTGATCCGAGTAAAATGGGATATCGCTCGGAGATATATTGCGAAAGCCTTTATGCGTGCACCTGTTCGTGCCTTAAGGGGTATTTAAATATTTTAAATCAACACTAACCACACGTCACGCATATTATATGCCGACCTATTTATTTCTTCTATCGCCACGTGTATCAAGTCGTTCATTTCAACAGAAATTTCATCGTAATATTCTATCGAAAATTAATTGATCGGGAAGAGTAATTATATATATATATATTTTTTTTCCATTTTTTTTCCTTTTCTTTCTTTTTTTCTCTTTTTCTTTTTTAAGACAATTTCGAATTATAGCTTTCCATTAAGAGCAAATCTTTTTTCAGTGAAGTGAATCGTCCGTGAGAACACACCCTTCCAAAGCCAAAGGGCTCGCTGAGTTAATGGCCCGTGTTAAATGTTTATGGTGCACGCAGGCGTAACCAACAAAGGGAGTAAAATCAAAAAAGAACCCATCGAACGATATTTATGTGAATTTTTTAAAAATCAGGATAGATCTATCTATTATAAATTTATTTTATATTTTATGAACGTAGTATCACGGTCTAATACAAAATTTATTATTTTGTCAAGACAAATGCGAATGAAGATCCTTCGAAAGTAAAGAAAATTTGTATTTATCGTATCAAAAAAGTCTACCCAATAAAATTTGATATTGTGCCAATTTGTGAAGACAAATACGTTGAAAATCATTGAAAAAAGAAATTAAATTTTGATTATCGTATCAAAACAATGTAAACACGACGTTTATGATAATGAAATTTATGATTATTACAAGATTATTTCTAAAAATTAAAGATACAAAGTAATAAATTTTTACGAATAAAACGACGCGCATTAAAAAGTCGCTTTTTTCTTTTTTATTGTAGTAAGAGGACGCGCTCATATCGCACACCTGTGACCGATGAAAATTATCTTGACCTCATGGAAGAGTAACTAACAACGACCATGTGAACCTAGCGAAGGAGAAGTTGTTCCGGTAGCGACTTCCGGTTAGAATGAAGCTTTCTGATTCCCCTTCGTGAGTCCCTCCAACCGACTAGGTTGTTCTTTCTTTTGACTTTAGTGTCTTCCATTCAACCGCCATCGTCATGGCTCCTATCTCTTTAACGTTTACTATCGTTTTACCACGTGGTCACGGTTGTTGAGCCACGTGAGAGCTGGCGCTTCACGAACACTTCTATAATAACATCGCTGCTTTAGTTAGCATAGAGATTGATCTAATGAACAATACTCTCGAGCTTCTATCTCTCTCTCTCTCTCTCTCTCTCTCTCTCTCTCTCTCTCTCTCTTTCTCTCTTTCTCTCACTCTCTCTCTCTCTCTTTCTTTCTTTTCATTTCTGTCGGTTAGTTTGTACGTCTCACTAGATTAAAGAAACGCTTTGCCCTTAATTATTCCAATCTACGGTCTTCCCGCGCTCCTAATCGAGCAAACTTGGCACGGTTTCCTTAAACCCAACTAACGATCCAACATCTTTTATTTTCATTCAATTACTATTCATTATCGTTAGATAATCGCTGATTCTAAACTAAACAAAACGATCGTAATATTAATATCTTTGATTTATTGATCGATCGATATCTTTCAAGTGATTATGAAAATTTGAAATAAAGAAAACAATCGAAGTTCCTACCTCAATGTCGACTCACTAGCGTCATATATCGTCGACTCCCACGTAACGTAACTACCGTGACCCCGTATAGTGAAGACTCCTTTAGTCATTAATTCTTCCCTCGAAGATTCGATTATATGATTTATAATTATCTGGGTTGATAATTGGTTCCCTGGGAAATCTAAACTGATTTGGTAATTGTTTAATTGAAAATTTTTATATATATGTATATATATATATATATATATATTTTTTACCGATGATTGAATTTTTATCGTTTTAATGATCAAAGTTCATTAACATTGATAATTAGCATTAACATGGATCGTGTTAATGAACTTTGATCATTAACTTGATCAAAATTTATATAAAAGTATATAATTAATAGCGAAAGCATCAGTAAAATAATAATAAGGAGAAGAAAAAATAAACGAAGTAAAAAAATTGAAACGACAATAAAGGAGTCATGAACGATATTACGTAGAAATGACTCGTCAAGTTACTATGCTCGTTAGGAATGATCTTATCAAACTTATCGCAGCACATTACCTTACCAAATCGCGCATAATGGCGGGGGCGTTGACGCGGCAACTCGTGAGAGCAACAAAATTACGTGGACGATTACAACGTCTGGCGTTAATTCTGATACAAACAATTCCAAGTCGGAGGATTCCCACGGGACTCGAAACTCGAAAGGGGGAAAGAGACTCATCCGCATCGTCTCCTACGAACGCGTATATATTTGCTTACCCGGTAACTAAGAAGAAGTTTCATATTTGACTTCTTAATCTTTTTCTTCCAATAATTTTAACAGATTAAAATCAAGGGCAAATTATTTTTTTGTTTGTGGATAAATGTGGACTAATAAAATTTATTTCGATTAAATTTAAAATAATATAGATAAGAAAATACAGAAAGTTTTGTATAAAAATTAATGAATAATAATAATGATAATGATAATAATAATAATAATAATAATAATAATAATAATAAAAAGAAAAAGAAAAAAAAAGAATCATTTAGAAAAATATAATATTTTCTTAATGATACAATTTATAGAAACAAATGATCTATTTTTTTTTTTTTTTTTTATTATTATTATTATAACAAAAGCTATAAATATTCGTGACCATTTGCCATTCGTTAATTTGATTAACAGATCAACAAGAATCTCTTTAACCATCAAAAGCACCGATAACAAGTTAAATATGATTATGATCCTAATTCAGACACGGAGAAAAAAAGTTTCTCCCTAAAGATCCAAGAAGTGCACAAATAGAAGAAAAAAAGGAATGATAGTTTTTGTTTGGAAAAGGAAAAAAAACTTTGACACTGTGCAACGATGCTTTGAAGAGATACCGCTTAAATGTACAATGTTTTTATCGAAATTCCAAGAGACGAAAGAAAAAATAAAAAGTAAAAGAAAAACAGGAGAGAGGGAGAGAGAGAGAGAGATATATATATATATATATAAATATAAACGTTTACTCAAGCTACCTTTTCTTTCTCCAAGGTAGACCAGCTTGAGTGGACGATGTCGCGAAGTAAAGAAGAAATTGCTGCGATTTGCCATTTTCTCCAAGGTAAAAGTAAACGTACGTATAAATGTAGGGATAAGACGTAAAATAAGCCAGCTAGGAATGTCGAAGGATGCTGGAGCGAAAAATCAGACGCATAAAGTCAACGTTTTACGAGGAAGTACTTCCGCGAGAGTTCTTTGAAAATGAAAGGGTATCTATTCTCCTATCTCTTCTCCTTCTCTCTCTTTCTCTCTCCTTCTCTCTCTCCCTCTCTCTCTCTCTCTCTCTCTTTCTCCCACTTTTTTCTTTTCTCCCTCTTCTCTCAAATTATCCCCCATTGAAACGATTGGCACGAGCCAGAAATAAGAAGAGTCCTTTGAATCATTGTCATTAACTTTGGTATTCCAAGGGAGAACCGATGAGCTTGACCTCAGACTTTACTGTTTTGAAGAAACTAATTCGTGTTAAGGTTTTTTTTTTTTCTTCTTTTTCTTTTTCAAATCTTTAGAATGCTTAAGAAAGTATAAAGGGGAAAGAAGAAAATAAAATACTTATATACTTTTAAATGGATTACGTATGTTCAGAAAATTAAAAACAAAAAAAAGAAAATCGACTTTGAAAATGATATTCTCTTTTTTTTTTTTTTTGGATCTTCTCAATAATATTATCCTGTAAAATTTCATCAGATAATTTTAAAAATTTACAAGGTTACAGCCTATAGTGTTCAATGTTACATTTACCATAAACTTTAAATGATGCTTTCTCAATATTATATATTTTATATCGATACCAATGATATTTTGAAAATTACTGAATTGATTTTAATGAAATTTGATAAGATTATTACTCATATCATTATTTAGTCTTCGTCATGCGGGAATTTTTTTTAAGGGCCATAATCTTTCTTCCTTTTCTTTTTTTTTTCTTATTACTAAAAAAACCACTCAAAATTTTTCTCAAAAATTGTACATTAAATTCAGTCATTAATATTAAAAATTGGGGCTTCGTGAAGACGACTGTAATTTTTAATGTACTTTAAGGTACTCCAAGGTACTTCTTTTTTTTTCTTTTTTTTTTTTTTCATTTTCGATATTATCCTGATGATATATTATTGATATTGCTTGATTAGACTTCGATAACTACAACAAAATTTTTTTCATGTAAAATATTTCTCAATGTACATACTCAATATCATACATTAATAAAATAAATTACATGTAAAAAAAAAATGATAAAAATTGCCTTTCTTTGGTCGGACTAAGTTTTGTATAATCCCTTAAGTACTTTGAAACATTATTTGACAACTTTGAGTATTCAAAATGAGATGACTTCTCTCTTTTAATCATTAAAAAAAGAATACTTTCGAATGTTCAAAAGTCATGCTGACGAATACTGTATTATGTTTTCTCGTTGAACCTTGAAACATGGGAATGTAACTAGAAAACTGTAAAAAAGAAAGGAAGTAGAAGATGAAAAAAAGAGAGAGAGAGAGAGAGAGAGAGAGAGAGAGAGAGAAGGAGAGAGTAAAAGGATAAACCGCAAGAACCAGGAACGAGTTCGTTCCTATTGCTAACTCGTTGATCATCGCTTTGATTTTATTTTTCTATTACTATCTTTCCTTTTCCTGCTCTCGAAACCACGCCTTGGATATTCCCGTTTGAAGTTCAAAAGCCACGTGCTTGCCTTAATAGTCTTAGAATAGACCAAACTACCTATCTATCCTGATATATATATATATATACATATATACGTATATCATATCCTTCGGAATGATTTTAAGTCATTTGAAAATCCCTTAATAATACTTTTGTACTACCGTTAGTTTCCTAATTTATTTTTCGATCGATATTTTGATTTAAAAAAGAAATTTTTCTTTTCTACTTGATATTATCTCATTTATACGTACGTATATTTTTTATGTATATATACAATAATACATGTATATTATATATATATATATATATATATATAATAATTATAATTTATTATAATATATCATAAGCATATAAATACTTTCACAATAATTTTTTTTTAATAAAATTAAACTTTTTTGTTTTTTTTTTTTTTTTTTAACTAATCAAACAAGAAAATATTATAGTTAGAGTTGCATTAAATATTTTTGAGTTCATCATAGACAAAACGATCTCAAGAACGAAAGAATCCTAAAAATTGAATGATCAGATTCAATTAGTTAGTCTATCGACGAAAACACTGTTCTATTCGGAGATATCACAGTCTCGTTCAAGGATACGATCCTCGAAGCGTGAGTCATGTTATCCAAGTATTATCGTTTTCGCAATAAGACCTACTAATGGTATGTCTCCCTCGCTCGCGTGGGTGTAGAAGAAGACGATGACGTCAATGATATCAGCATAAAAAAGTAGATCGTTCACGACTACTTTAGCAGACTGAGGAAGTTATACTCGTTCTAACAAACAAATACAGCTTGTTTCTTAATAAGATAGCCTTCTTCTTCTTCTTCTTCTTCGGAGAGAGGGAGGGGGGTGGCAGAGAAGATGCAATGAAAAGAGAACATATAATATTTTTAATAAATACGTAAAATACGTAAATACGAACATATAATATTTTAATAAATACGTAAAAATACATAAAAAAAAAAAAAAAATATGTAAAAAAGAAAAAAGAAATACTAAAGATACTAAATACTAAAAAATATACTGAATAGAGAAAATATATTAAAATACAATACATTTAAATAAGATAGATGTATTAAAATGATAGAGGGAAAGAAATATTAAAAAATATTAAATAATTACCATTAAATGCAGATATGATTTCTATCGTAACAATTTTCATACTTCGATATTGAAAAGATTAGATATATATTTTCAAAGATACTTTATATATAATCCTACGTAAGTAAAATCCTCCTTTTATATATACAACTGAATGTAGGAAGAATAGAGACACGATAGACCTTCGTTTTTTTTGTTTTTTTTATTTATCCAGAACACGAGATGAGTGGGACAGTTCTGGTCCACTAAGAAAGAAAAGAGATAGATATAGAAGAAGAGAGAGAGAGAGAGAGAAAGAGAGAAAGAGAAAGAGTGAGATTGACGTATAAGACCTACGGGAAGGTACGTGGAATCGTCGAAGCGACGAGAGCGTTAGATTTCACAGGCTGATCCTCTCCCTTTGCAAGAGGAATCGCTGGAGCACGAAGATAGGAACTCAGATAGATCCTTGATCTAGAGCCACTCGAATTAGCACGGTAGGCCATGCGTGAGGAGTCTTCTAGCCAGCAATGTTCTGAGATACTTTTGCCCTAAGGTATTTCAAGATCAGTCGTGCTCCCTTAATCGGACATGACTGACAATAATAAATAGAGTTGATCATCCAAGAATTCTTATATATATATATATATATATATATATATATATATATATATATATATATATATATATATATCTGTCTGGGATTATAAATCACGTCAAGTAAAAAACAATTGTTAATTATTCATCGTGGATGACATACTTAACTTTACTATATAATACTGATTATACTAATATATTATTATTATGCAAGTACGCATTATTTTATAATATTATTATAATGTATTAGATGTATCTTTTATTATAATAATATTAATATTTTCTCGAGGACAATTTCGGAACTGTTTACGTATTTCTATGACAAAAATTATCGATCCCTGAAAAGGAGATAGACGTGTTAAATCGGTTTAACAGGCGACTATCTGACGGATACGTGGGTGGTGTTGGTGAATCATGTAAGTAAATGTGTTCATATTCCTAAGCAAAGGCAACAACACTATTACACGTGCGAACTCGAGATCGAACGCACGCGTTTCTCAGTCTCGCATCGTGGAGTTTTCCCACATGTAATTTTTATGCTAAAGAATAAGAGAAAGAATAAGACTTCGTCGTTCTCTCTCTTTCTCTCTCTCTCTCTCTCTCTCTCTCTCTCTCTCTCTCTCTCTCTTTCTCTCTTTCTCTCTCGTCTAGAGTCTACTTTGTGTTAGTCGTAAAACTCCCCTTCTTACTTTATTTTCCTTCTCCTGCTGCTACTCCTGCCCCCCACATAATCTTATACTTGTGTTTTACCTACACAAATACGTACTTACACTTGTCTCTGACACAACATACCACTACATCTTTCGAGTGTCCCTTTGCCGTTGCACTTCGTTTTTATAGATTCACCTGAGTGCGCAGGGAGGATCGATAACACCGAGGACAAGCTGAGTCTCCTTTCAAGAACTGGACCATAAAATTTAGAATCTAGGTTGGCAAGTACCTTAACACAAAATATTATTCGATCGTGATAAAAGTCTGATAAAAGCAATTTTCTACGTAAATGTCGAACCAACATTTCTTTTTTTTTTTTTATTATAGATAAAAGGAAATGAACGAATACTTAGAACGATTGAAAGTTTTATTGAGAATATTTTTCATTATCGTTGATGAATTTCAATATTTACCCCTTCAATATCTCTCTCTCTACTCTTTAAAAAAAAAAAATTTCAGACGAGAAAAAGTAATAATCAACGAACGAAGAAGGAAAAACTTTCAACGATGAATTTCAATATTCACCATAATCACCCTTACTCTCACTCTCTAGCCTCTTCCGTCTCCTCCCTTTCAAAAAAAGAAAGTAAGACGAGAAAACGAATTAATTAACGAATAGAGAAACAGAGAAAGAAAAGTTTTCAACGATGAATTTCAATATTAACCAGCCTCCCCCTCCAACACCTTCTTTCTGAAAAAAAAAAGAAAGATAATAAGAAGAAGACATAATCAACGTAACAAAAGAGGAAAAGTTTTTTAGGAAGATGAAGAAGAACAAGAAACGGTTTGGTTTACGCGCACGATAGCTTCCGGTTCCTTCCTGAACAAGGCAAGCTCATCACCTGGCGATGAGTCAGAGAAGTTAGCTCGCTTCCCATACACCTGCTGCCCCAAGTCCGAATTGCGTAGCAGGTTCCATCCGCCATTAGACATGCGCGGACATTTTTCCTCGAGGGTTAAGAACGATTACTCTCTCTTTCTTTATTATTCTTCTCTCTCTCTCTCTCTCTCTCTCTTTCTCTCTCTTTCTTTCTCTTTTTCTCTTTCTTTTTACTACAAACGATCTACCGCCTTCTTGCATTGTCCCCGAAACGAGTCCCGGATTCATGGGCCAGCGACTTATGACATTAAGCCTGAGACCCTTTTAGGGTCATCAAGGCACTCCTGATTCCTTCTTCCGACCCTGACACGTCTATTACCCCGTGGAAACTCATCATTACAGCTCGACGACTTTAGTCTTCGTTTTGCTCGAGTACAAATTTAACAGGCAATTTATCCTGACTTAGATTACTCCTCAGATGATTATGTAAGAATTTTTAAATATACAAATGAAATATATCTTTTAAAAATAATATCATCTATCGAAATCCATACATTATACATATAAGATAGAACTGAATCGATAAAATCTTGGATATATAAGAGATGAATATTTCAAGGACTTTGGTAACCTGTTGATTTCTACGGTTTCTACGTACCAAGTGAAATTTTATGAATAGACGTCATAGTTATCTTTTATCATCTGTAACGAGAAAATAGATCGCCCGATCAACAGGTATTGAAGGAAATCTTAAAAGTACAGATGGCTATCCTACGAAATTAATTCATGACATCAGTAAAGCATAGGACGTCTTATTATTTAAGACACTGGAGAAGACACATCTGCATCAACCATCCTATCATGAAGCAGCTGTTTCCTAGCGACGGCACGTGCTCTGGCACGTCTAACAACACCACGTCTGCCACCAATTGCAAAAGCTAAATCCTCGAAGGAAGAAGATTGGGTCAGGTGCAATTCGATCTCGTGCCGCCAGCTGGATTGCATCGATAATCTCTTAAAATTACCCCCTCCCCGAAAAAAAAAAAAAAAACAGAAAAAAAATGAATTACGATATTTTCACACATAAGTGATCGATTCTTCGGACGATTGCTTTAATAAAGAGGCAACGATTAACATTATTATTAATAAAATCTTAATATCAGTGCGTCTAAATGAATTTAATATTGATGATAAATTTTAAAATGTAATAAAACTTCATTATCAAAGACATAATAATAATTAATAACAATGAACAAAGTAGAAACATGTTACGATCACTAGAAATTGAGTAGTCAATACATGATGTTCTAGCATTCACTAAGCTGATTACTAATGTAGTTGACGTAAATCAAGTCACGTGCACTACGTTGTAACACTTTCGTTCTCGGTTTAACATCGTTAGCAATTATCCTTTAGGTTTCATATAAGTAAAGAATGTTTACGGATGGGAGACGAAGCGATGTTATATATCACGTGACACAAGCTTTACCTGAAACATTCTTCCCACATTTTTGTCTTGTCATTAGTGATACGTTATCAGGATTTAAAGTCAAGAATAGAGATATTTACGCTCGGAGATAAATTTATGTGTTAGTTTCTCGTAGAAAAAAGAGATATATGTGTATGTGCACGTATATATATATATAAAAGTGTCTGTGTATTGGTTTACTGGTTGTAACACAAAGCTTACTTGGCAGACGACGTCTTGTGCACGTTCCGGTGAAACGAGTCGAACACGATCGTTCAAGGATGAAATTCATCGTCTGGGATGAAACTCTCTTAAGTTATATATACCCTCTTATTATTAATTAAATAACTTTACGCTTTTGCTTATCATTTATATTTAGCATGTCACTTGATTATAAAGTAGAGATGATCGATCGAGTATCGTGGATCTGTCTCTCCTATAATCTATCATAATTCATTAAAATATATTTTTTTTCTTTTTTATTTAAATAATATCCAATTTATTTTGATGATGTGTCAATAACTGAAATACATTATATCATTTATTTGCACGCGAATCTTTATCGATTATTATGACGTATCTATCGACATATCGACATATTTTTTTTTTTTTCTTTCTGAAGGATGTCAAAATCTATTTTCGTTATTTCATAAGTTATCAATGATCAATGTAATTAAATCGCGTATATTTAGAAACGAAACTATCGATAATAATCAATCGATCTATCAACATATGGTTTTTTTTTCTTTTTTATTTGAATAATATTTAATTAATTTTCGATATCTCGAAAGCTATCAGCGACCAAAGAAATCCAATTAAAAATTAACCAACGAATCTATCCATCGATATTGATGTACCGGTAGAACCGTGCGGTGAATTACCACCTATGCATTCGTTTTCTATTCGTAACACGAGACAAAGTAGTTACCACACCCTGGCTGCGTACGCGGTTTACGCTTAAAACACTTGTATCGCGTGTCACGTAAAACGCGGTATAGCTAACGCGTGCTCCATGCAGATCCAACGAATATCTACTACTCGATAGCTAAACTAATCGAATCTTAACGATTGGACGATTAGAAATTCAACTTATAAGAAAAAGAAAAACAGAAAGAAACAAATCTAATTAGAGACCTTGTATATATATATATATATATATATATTTAAAATTCGTATCGTATTTAAAATTATTTTATTCTCTATGAGCTATGTAATGGGGTATATATCAATTTTGTATATATTTAATATTTTTCAAAAAACAAAAGTGACCAACGTTTTAAACAATGCGCTGTATATGTTTTTATATGATATAAAATCTTTTATTAGGGGCAATAGAAAAAAAAAATATATTAAGCAAAGTTTTATGATATCATATGTCTAATATTTTATGAAATAAAAAATCGAAAAAAAAATCGAGAAAAAAAAAAGACGAAATAAAAAATTATTTAATAATATTTAGTTTTCTTTTTTATGGAAAATATGAAATATTCTGTTTTTTTTTCTTTTTTTTTTTTTTTTTTAATTCACCACATAGTTTCATCAATTATTTTTAAAAGAAAAATTATTAAATAAGTATTGTTAAATGTATATGTTAAACAAGTATCATAAAATAATCCATATGTAAAATGTATTTGTATTAATAGATATCCTTGAAATAAAAATATTTCTTTTATTTCCTTAGCACATAGAAATGCCATTATATTTGAGCCATTTTATTTTTTTTTCTCTTTCTTTTTCGCGTGGCACAATGTTACGAGGAAAAATATACTTGGCCTTTCGCTCGACTTCAGAATCGGCATGAAAACGACGAACGTTTTTATAATCAAAGAAGTAACATGACCACTGTGCCCTCTATCTTGAAACTTTCTAAGACAATAGAACGAATCTTTTACCCAAGCACAAAAATAACGCTGAAAAGAATCAAAGAGAATCTACAAGATTACTCATTTGAATACCAGAAAATATGAAATCAGAAAATTTTTGTTATTGAATACAAGCTTTCTTTTACTTTCCAACGAAAGAAAGAAAAGAAAAAAAAAAAAGAAACAACAAGAAAAAGAAACAAACATTTTTCTATCTAACAAAAAAAAAAAAAAAAAAAAGAAAATTATTTCTCTTTAAGTATAAAAAATTATGATAAGAGAAATAGAAAAAAAGTTTCACGTTTATTCTGCAAAAAACGGAAAAAAAAAAAAAAAAAAAAAAAAAAAAAACAGAAAAAAAAAGGAAAAAAAATCGATCGCGATAGAAAGTAAGTCAACGGACTGTTCGACCTTTAACGTAGAGCTACGCTATTGCGTTAGACGACGTATACGAATAACGGGTTTCATATCAGCAGGCGCACGTGTCTCGAGTCTAGAGTGAAAACTCATAATAAAAATTGTGTTATACGTGTCTGTGTTATATTATATATCTTGAATGATATTACTCACCTGTACTGCACTGTTGAGAAAACAATTGTTTTGACCTGGTCCATTGAGCAAACCCTTTGTACTGGTAAAACTCGTGTTGTGATCTCTGTGAGATGATTTTTGTTCGTTCTGCGATAGATTCCCATGGATCTGATGATATTGGGTAGATGGTTTCAAATAATCAGGGAAGTCAACGGTGTCTTGGGATGTTGTTTGCTGTTGTAGTCCCATGATGATAGGCATTCTCGAATGAAACTACGTCGTTATCATCTGTCGTAATCAGAAGAAAGAAAAAAAGGAAAATAAATAAAAAAAAAGAGAAAAAAAAAAAAAGGAAAAAGGAAAGAAAATAGAACGAATTCGAAATTTGCATCGTAATTCCATTCATAAACCTGATTGAGAGATTACATTGTTCAATAATAGAATTGTTTTCTATCTTCTCGAAACATAGCCAAGCCTTTCTCGATAACAAGAGGGTCAATCGACTCCATTGAAAGCTTTGTACACGTTCGACGGATACAAAACATATATACATCGAGATTATCCAGTGATCGATCGATTCTACGAGATAATAGGTGACCGTGAATCATTCGATAATTTCATCGATTGAAAAAAAAAAAAAAAAAAGATACAAATATATGTTTAGGAAACGTCTATCGAATCGCCTCATTACATTTTCCTGTATTTCTAGTTAAATAATTCTCGATAAAAGATCGAAGAAGAATAGAATTTAACAATAGAGGAAAAAAAAAGGGGTTACTGTCTATTCGATCATTATTTTTAAACATATCGTCAATATTTATCAATACGTAATATTGATGCTATTGTGATACAATTTTCACACTTAATTATTTATACTGGCCAAAATATATATACTTATCATTTATTTTACAAAATACTTACCATTAATTAATAAAAATATCGATCAAATATATAAAAATATAATGGAAAAAAAAAAATAAATAAATCAAATGATTTGATTCTGTTTCTTTGTTAATTAAGCAATTCTTTCGCGACCAAAAGAGAGATGCTGAAGGTAACTGGAACGAATCCGTTCGTTCCAGTTACTAGTTATCGCTTCGAGGGACAGTCCTTGACAATTTCCTGCACGGAAACGAATCCTTTTTGAGAGTTTCCACCTCGAACATTTACGTCTGTAGACACTTATACAGTTACCTACTATGTCTAACAAATACAATCTCATGCCGTGATTATTGAATTATCAAACAAGGTAATGACGACACATGTTTCGATCGATATCAAATGTTTTGTTAATTAACGTTTTCTATCGATATGGGATCTTCGATAAAAAGAAGTATTGTTAACAGTCTGACAGAATTCCAGATAAAGTTAATGGAATTTAAATGAAACGATAAATGGAATTTTCTAAACGCAAAATGTCATAATGAATAATTTATTAATATAATACGATATTGTAAAGAAAATTTTTTATTGTACCTTATTAACGAAATTCTGTATATTGTTAAACCGTCACTCACGGATATGTTCGTACTTGTGGATGCATTCAAATTTATTCCATTATTAAACTATAAAATTATGTAAATCATTATTATAATCTTTTTTATTGCGTTGAATTTGCGTGTTCGTTTAATTTCGATGTATTATCAATTTCTCTGAATTTTTAATAACTTTTATAACGATTATCATTTAATTATAAAAATATCTAGTAAAACGCATTATTTGTTACATACAATATAATAGCTGATCGACAATGCTTTAATCATCCTAAAACGTGAAATTTATCGAACGATTTATTATCGATTTATTATCAAAAAGATTGTATGAAACATAAAAGAAAAAAAAATAACTTTTCAAAGTGTAATAAAATATTATATTTAAAAGTAAATACGAATAAAAAGAAAAAATAAAAAAAAAAGTAATTATATTCCGGTACCGGGAATCGAACCCGAGCCTCCTGGGTGAGAGCCAGGTATCCTAGCCACTAGACCATACCGGACTTATGGAAGTATGTTTTACTCTCTGCTATATCCCAGATTATTATATATTCTTAATAATACCAATTACATGTGTAATATAAATATATACATATGTATATACGAAATTAATATATAAACATAAATATAATATCTATATGTCCTTTTAAATGTTACACAATTTTTTTTAATGTCATAAAAAATTACTAACTTGACAACCTATATTAAAAAATATGAAATAACTTAAGAATAAATGTTAAATAGTGAAGGAAAGAAAAAAACGTTGTGGAAAAATAAGCTGAAAAAAAAAACAATAATTTAGAAAAGAAGGGAACCATCGTCCCGCTATAAAATATTATATATACATATCTACTCTTTCTCTGTCCCTTTCTCTCTCTCTCTCTCTCTCTCTCTCTCTCTCTCTCTCTCTCTCTTTCTCTCTTTCTCACTCTCTTTCTCTCTTTCTCTTTCTCTTTCTCTTTCTATCTTCACGGCCAAACAGTAGGTACGTGTTACGAGTGGTAACGTAACAAAGCTATGTTGTTCTGAATGACAATGGTGGTAAGCGAGCATATTTATAGACAATCGTCGAGCATACATTTTCTTTCTCGACCTTCTTCTCCGCATCCTTTCGTATCTTTTTTTAACTTCCAACAACGATAACAAAATAATTTGAATGTTCAAACGTATCTAGGTACGAATAATTTAAAGTTCATTATCATGTGCTAAATATTTCATGACTTCGATGATACTTTGTTAATAATAAAAACACGACTATCACTCAAATAAAAGAGTCGAATTTGAATGAGTCGTATCAAATGTCTAAGAAATTATTTAACATAAACAAGTAGGTAAATCATTAAATAAAAAAGAGTCAAGTATGAATAAAATATGGAAACAAAAAAAAAAAAAAGGAAAAAAAAAAGCGTAAAAAATTATTCAGGCCGTCAATGTGAAGACTGTGTTTTAGACGAATAATTTATAATATTAGACGAGTAATTTAGAGTTTTAGAGATTATCATATACATGTTCGATAATATTAATGATACATTGTTAATAATAAAAACGCGTTTTATCATTAAAAATAAAAGAGTCAAATGCGAAAGTAAACAAAAAGTAAAGAAATAAAAAAAAAAAAAAATAAAAAATAAAGAAAAAAAAGAAGTAGAAGAATTCTAAGAAGAAGTTATCCAGGCCGCCAAAGTGAAGTCCGTGTTCTAGTAAGACTTTCTCGATAGCACTAGGAAACGTGACAGTTCATCTTGTAGAACGGAAGGGAGTCATGCTTTTAACAGAGCCGCGTGGCTGCTAGAGTCAGCAAGAAACGTGAGAGTCTCTACGGTCGATTGTGAACCGATGCTCGAAACTATATATCCCAACGTTTCTCACATTATTCTCGTCAATTTATTGTGCATACTAGATGATGTCTACTACATGATTATACAAACGATGACTTAAAACATCGAGAAAATAATAATCTTCCATGGAGAAGTATTGAAATTTCAAAGATGGATAATAATCTCAACAATTTTTCCTTTTTCTTTTCATTTCAGATCAATTCTTTCTTATCATAATCTTTGTACACGTACGATTTTGCCAAAAAAAAAAAAAAAAAAAAAAAAAAAAAAAAAAAAAAAAAAAAAAAAAAAGAAAGAAAAATCGAATATTTCCTTTCTGAATTCTCTAATAAGGGAATCATAGTTATACTTGAATGTAAGAAAAATAAAGAAAGAGAAAGAGAGAGAAAGAAATGTTTTCCACTTAAGAAAATAACGGAATCCTATCCTTATGTTGAAGAAGAAGAAGATTCATCCGTACAAGCTTATATAACTATCAACCAAATAGTATAACTCTGAGACTTCCTTATGTTTCCTTCTTTTATATATTTTAGCAAGTAGTCATAAATTTGATGAGAGTAATCACGACCCCCAGGTATTCATCGTTGGATTTTTCGAACTTTTACTTTAATGTATTTCCATATAATATACAAAATATATGTATATGTATACATATATATATATATATATATATATATATATATATATATATATATAGCTACGTAGATATATCGTATGTTGCCGACTTTTGCACATCGTATTTGTGGTCTTTGGGAAAAACTCGTTCGACTGGTTACCAGTAAAATATACCGCTGGAGAGTCTTACCTCCTTGTAAAAGTGCTACCGAAGAAATGCAAAGGATCCCTGAACGGGCACGAGACTGCGGCAAATGTCTCCAACCAACCAAGTCTTGTCTTTGTTCTTTTGCAATATTGTATTGCTGTAAACATCTCATATAAACATTCAGAGAGATAGCTAAACAAAGAGAGAAAGAGAGAGAGAGAGAGAGAGAGAGAGAGAGAGAAAGAGTTTGAAATTGAAACATCTTCCTGTACGATCGAAGCTGAGATTAAATATCAACAAAGAAAGATAGAAAAAAATTCACCACAATTTCCAATATATAATATTCTCTACGTGATTTAATTGGTATATTTAATTTTATTACGTTTATCATATCGTATTATATGTGAAAAGAAGAATATTAAAGGGAAGGAAGAAGAAAAAAAGAAAAATGTTGAAACGAAGAAAAATATTACAATTGAGAAGTAAAAAATGTTATGTTAAAATGAATTAATAATAAATAAATTAATTGTCTAACAATTTAATATATTATTTCCTTAATGAATCAATGATAGTATTCGCTCCACATTTGTTCCTGAATGAAGACGGTAGAATCACGATGAAAGTACTACATATACCGATATACATCATGACATACCGGTCCACTATTCACATCACACGAATGCGTGCAACCGATAGACGCGAAAAGAAGCCTTATCGTAGGATGATGATTCGACGAACGGTCGAGCGTCACGTCGGTCAAGCTTGGATGGAACTCGTTGAACAGGTGGAATGACTGGCTACGAGTCCAGCATTCAACGGTTAAATAAATGGCAAAACCTGTCTTAACGTAAACACTGAGTAAACGCTAGACGAAAATCAATCTGACTGTCGGCATTGAGAAGAAACTCGTTACATCTTCGGTTGAATGTATCATTTAAATATTAATCACAATATTTTCTTGCAAAGTGAATATTTTCTCTTGCGGAAAAAAGAAAAGAACAAAGAGAAACAACATAAGGAAGATAAAAGGAAAGAAAGAAAGAAAGAAAAAGAAAGGGCAAAAAAAATAAACCGTCATTTTTATATCAGACAACTTAATGCTTAATTATTTTTTCCGGTAAAAATTAAAAAAAAAAAAAAAAAAAAAAAAAAAAAAAAAAAAACCCAAAAAAAGAAAACAAAAAAAAAACAAAACAAAACAAAATGAAAGAAAGGAGTGAAAAAGTTCGAAGAAATGTTTAAATCGTTTTAAACGAACCAAGGGACGAACTATGTCCGTGTCAGTGAGCATTATCGTTTCAGTATCACGAGTACGAAATCGAAAGACGCACGAGAAAACGTCGAAGCGTGCTTACCCGGTCACTGAGCATTTTATCATAGCTCGTGGCTTCTCGCCTCGATTGAATATGATCGGTCGACTTTTTAATGAACCCTCGCAGTTCGTTTGCTCTCTTTCTCTTTCTCTTGAATGAATGATGAATAATTATGAAATATGGCTGGTAATAATTCTCCTGGCATTAATTATGCGAATCTTATTGAACTTTTTTTCTTCCTTTTCTTTTTCATCTTTGACGAATTTTCACGAGAGACAAAAAGATCAATTTGATTATATATCATATATACACATACGAGAATAAATTCTTCTTCTTTATAATAATAAAAAAAAAAAAAAAAAACAAAAAAGAAATTTATTCAAGATTTACACACCTGAAACGAGAAGACCTGTATTCTTTCTTTCTTTCTATTCTCTCTCTTTTTCTCTCTCTCTCTCTCTCTCTCTCTCTTTTTTCTTCTCGAACGATAATATTGCCTTCTGATTATCCTGCAAGCCCTCTGGCAGGCTACAAACTCGCTTAAGTTACATCGTAACGATGCCAGGGCCCATGAACCGGTTGTGGACCCTAAGGCCCTGCCACTGCACTTATTTGGCCCCGTATGTGCCCTTCATCAAGGTATCCAATGGAAAAGAAAAAAAAAAGAAAGAAAGAGCGGGGGAGAAAGGTAGAGTGAGAGAGAAAGAGAGAGAAAAAAAAGTGAAAATTCGACGAAATCGATAAAAAATAAAGAATGTGAATTCAACTCGCACCTGGTATCCAAGAAGAAAGAGAGAGAGAGAGAGAGAGAGAGAGAAGATTTAAGTTGATGTAGTTAAAAACGAAAATGAATAAAAAAAAAAGCAAATAAAAAATTTGTAAACTCGATGAAAATATAATCATTCATTTCTATCATTGTATTTTATCACGTAACTATTTACAACTTCTATGTAGAGTGTGATTCGACAGATTTTGTAATAATTTTATAATAATTTTTTTTATTACAAAATATATCTTCGTTAAAATAAATTATGACAAAATAATATGCATGTTGTTACTGCTTTAAAAAAAAACAAAATACTTTTTACAAATATACATTTATTCGTGTTTAAGAAAAGTACGTTTGTAATAAAAAATTTTTTAAACAATAAAGTCACATATCTTCATTATAATTAATTATTTGACATGAATAGAGTGTATATATATATATATATATACACATATTTTTTTCTACAATAGTAAATATGTCTACTTATATGTATATGGTATCTTTAAAGATATATTATACATATATATACATATATAAATACATAAATACCTATGTCTGAGTTTATTAAAATGATTTGACATTACATTTAATATATAAAGTATATAAAAAGAAAAAAAAAACATTCGTATGTATATTCTTTTAATTGAAAAAAAAAAAAGAAATATCAAAACACAAGAGTAATTCTTATGAAACTTCAAATGAAAGAAATAAATAATATGTGGATAAGGTAACTAGTAAAAAAAAAAAAAAAAAAAATAGCTCCACCTATCTAAACCGAATGAATGAGATTTTCCGATCGAAAGATATAAAAATAAATAAATTGAAGACACAAGCTGTCCAATATTGCACCAACCTGGCTATTTGCCAGAGATGCAGAGTAGTCGAAGTTGCGTTCTGCAGCTCGTATTATGCAGTCGGATGCAAAGAGTCGTAGATATTCCGTCGTCCGTTCTCGTTATCTCTCTTTCACCCTCGCCATCTTCTATCTATCTTTCTCTTTCTCTCTTTCTCTCTCTCACTCTCTCACTCTCTCTCTCTCTCTCTCTCTCTCTATCTATCTATCTACCTCTCTCTCTCTCTCTCTCATTCTCTCTGAGGACTAACGCTCTCAGAATGAATCGTGATTTATTCCGACCATGCTATTTCTATCTCCTGCTCTCTTCACGTTGGCTTGCTTCGTTCAACTAAGAAGGAGACCCTTGAAATGGTACTTTCAAGGTCAAGCAACTTTCCTTTGTTCATATGTACGTTCCTTGGCCCATCTGATTTTTTTTATTTCTCTTTTTCTTTTCTTTTTCGAAAAGATATAAATATTATATATATATATATTATTCAGATACAAAATTTAGATAAAAAATATATGTAGTATAATATGCCACGCCTTTAAAAACAAGCACTCTATAAAATGAAAGAGTCACGTGTTTGGGATGTGCGCACTATAATCAACGTTCTACTCTCATTTGACGTATACTCTATGGTGTCAAATTCCCAAAGGAATCGTGGGGGAAAAAAAAAAAAAGAAAAAATGAATGTGCAACCCACAAAGTGCTGACCGACGATTGTTCAGTATTAACTAGGTGCGCGAACAAGCAACACCAAGGCAAGGTTCTAATTGAACGTTGAACCATCTAATAGAATAACTTAAGTTTGACGAGACAGATAATTTGATCAGTATTAAGTCAGAAAATGATTTAACCTGATAATGATGTGAAAATTAATAACATCTGTCTTTTTGTTAAAAATCAAAAGTGATAATAAATATTACAAATTATAATTACAAGTGTGATGTTTTTAGAAGATATTCACAAATATCCAGGACTCTTTCAAAATTATCGGAAGGGTCCAACGATTACAACTACTACAGAATTAACAAAAATCAACATAATCACTATAACTCTTTCCGAATATACACAAAATGCTGTCGACATATCATTAGTTACTTTAGGTGCCTCTTTAAATTTATCAATAATCTTCATTGTAGCCTTGAATTCATCTTTACGAGTATCGACGAACTGTTACATTATCAGTTTGGTCGCTTCGAATTTGGTAATCATGATTGAGCCATCACGAAGAATTCTACGATCCATCTTCGAATTAAATATTCCTATGAATCTCGACTACGTTTTTCATGTTAGTTTCTATTCGTCCGTATTAACGATCGTGATTTTTAGTATAGAGAATTATATCTGTATTTGCGAGCGACAGACATCCATATATGAAAACTTCACAAAACTATCTAATACAACGAAGAGAATAGTTTTCATTTGGTTGACATCTATCATGATCACAGCAATGGAATTACATCTTTACGATCATTTCGAAAGAGACGACATGCATGATATATTCGCAGCTTCGACAATCATGTTTATGGTTCTACCATTTTTAATTCTTATTCTGATTTATTGTGCGATCATTTACGAACTATTATCGATCAAATCGATCGAAGGACAATGGCGACCAAAAGATCTGGAAAATTTTCATTTGTCAAGTAAGAAACTGATAAACGACGAACAATAATTACATTATCAGGATTAATCCTAATTAAAATTGTTTCTAATCTATTTTTTTCCTTTTCTTTTCTTTTCTTTTTCTTCTTTATTTTTTTCTTTTTTTTTTTTTACAGTTCGTCTATCCTGGGTATTTTTTTTCACTATGATCCCATATAGAATCGCAAAGGTAATAACAGCGTTAAATCCAAATGCAAAGTGGTGTTGTTCGACGAAACAAATGGAAATTTTTTATTTACTCATTAAGATATTCCCTATTGTATCTACGATCGTTTGTTACGTAACGTATGAAAAATTTCGTAAAGCTATCTGTTTTAAAATCAGGTTTGTATTAATTATTATAATAAAGTTTATAATAGATATTAAAGATTCATTTTGTTTATAGAATACTATAAGTTCGTTATATAACAAAAATTTATCACATCCAGTTTGAATAAACGAAGATAAAGAACTTTTCATTATGTATAATAATTATAATCAACTAGGGCAAATAATGAAACTATAAATTAATAAAGGATCAAACAATATATAATGAAGATTTTTAAAAGAAATTAAACCTATATTTGAAAAGAAGCTTTCCATTATATAATAATAATGACAATAATCGACAATGAATGAAAATAAAATTATAAATTATTAAAGGGAATTAAGAATACATAAGGAAAATTATTAAATAAAATGTCAGCTGTTATTAAAGGAAAAAAAAAACGGATCTGTCTATTATACAACAACAACAATAACAACAATAATAATAATAATAATAATAATCATAAATTTCATTAAGGAAATTTAACAATAAACTTATAAATTGGTAAGGAATAAAGAATAAATAATAAAAATTGTTAAGTAACATTAAAGTAATATTAGAGTTGTCCTTGGGTAAAAAAAGGAAAAAAGAAAAGAATTCATTGACAAACGAACTGAAGATAAAATCAAATTTCCAAGTCCTTCCTATTCCAACTCGACTTGAACAATTAAAAATTCCTCTCACGAGCCTTTCTCTATTCTTTCCAGCATCTACTAATATAAGACCGAAAGGACAAGGTAGTAGAATAAATAGCTACTACTACTTACTCATTGAGAAGGAGCATGAGTGCATTCTACTCGAGTTGTTTCGTGGCACATTGCCGAAGGAAGATGTATCGTACGTGCCATCTTCGATATATCGGATAAAGAGGATACGAGGAAAAGAGACGGAAACAGAGAGAGAGAGAGAGAGAGAGAGAGAAAGAGAGAGAGAGAGAGAGAGAAAGGAAATCACTGGGAGTTAAAGGCGTTCGCTCGAGACGACGTTTCCGGTCTGAACGTCACCACTTCTTAACTCCTGCTTTTCAACAACACTAACAATCATATAACAAAAAAAAAAAAACCAACCATTTTTCAAACAAATAAGTATCATTAAAATTAAGAAATTTTACCAAAAAAATCTGAATGAATTTTTATATAATTAAATTTGATTATATAAAAAAAAGTTATATATATATATATATATATATATCTTTGAGATATTTTAAAACTGATAGAAAAAATTTTGTGGAGATATACTTCGAGATATATTTCAGAATTGATTAAAGAATGAATTAAAAAATTTTATACTTTTTTCGAGGTATATATTTCCAAGTCAATAAGAAAAAAAAAAAAAAAAAGAAAAAGAAAGAAAAAGAAAAAAAATGGAAGAAAAAAAATAAGAAAAAAAAAGGAAAATTAGCAAAATCAGCATACATATTTACACGACACCATCCAAAGATAAGATTTACGAGACAGGATAGATAATTTATATGCATGGTGAGTAAAATAAAAAAAAAAAAAAAGAAAATAAAGAAATGAAAAAAGAATAAAAAAAAAATTCCCGATTCGAGGCCCGTCGTCCTGTTATCTTATTTTATCGTCCGAATTTATGCGAGTATTTCGAAAGAACACGAAACCATACTCTCGTAGTATTAAATTTGCTTATGAATGCGAAAATGAACATTGGAATAACGAATACGCTTATAAAACGATGATCTAGCTAGTGAGGTATAACAAAATGATAATAATGATAATGATAAATAGAATTATAATAATAATAATAATAATGAATGAATGAATGAATGAATGAATACAAGTTAATAGAAAGGCCAGCTTCATGTATCGTAATGTTCAATATCGCAACGAAATCATAGCACGTACATCAGATCGTGTAATCCACAACAAAAAGTATCGTTTAATTTAAATAGAATATGACGCAGAAAAAAGACTCGTGTAATTCCCACGTTTCTTTCATTTGTGCCACGCATATGCAAATCCTCGCATTTTACACGTTACTATACATATACATATATACGTGCAATGCCAAATAAAAAGATAGAAAATTATTTTCATGGGGACGTTTAAAAGACAAACAAAGAAAGTTTTATTATTAATAATATGCGTCAGTATTTAACTTTCTACAAGATGATACATGGATTTTCCTTTATCAAGTGAAATATAAATTCTTGTTTTTCTCACTGGGACATTTTCTATAAAAAAAAAAAAAAAAAAAAAAAAAAAAAATATATATATATATAAATTAAAAAAAGTTTTTGAATATATCGAATAAAATAATAATAATAATAATAATAATAATAATAAGCTTTGAGAAGTTTAAAAAAACTTCATTTAAAAAATTTCATTACACTATTATAATAAAATAAATATAATAAAAAATTTCTAATTTCATCTAGAAAAAACTCCTTAAAATTATATACCGATCGCTAACTTCTACTTTAACGATTAAAATACAAATATTTTGTATTTAATAAAACACTTCCTAACAAAAAAGAAAGATATATTAACTCTTTGAATATATTACGCAAAATAATAATAATAATAATAATAATAATAATAATAATAATAATAATAATAATAATAATAGTTGGATTTAATAACCACCGAAATGTTCTTAATATTATTATTATTTGGAATACAACAGACGTGATAAAAAATTTCTAAATTGGTCGAAAGACTTCCCCTAAAACTAAATAACAAAATTATTTACTCGCGCTGATCAAAGAGTTAACACGTGTTTCGATAGCTCAGGGATTATATGTATGTTCGTTGTTGCATATTCTATAAATATCTACCACCACAAGCACATCAATTTAAAAGACTCAGAGAGACAGTAATAGCTGCCTCTCTCTCTCTCTCTTTCTCTCTTTCTCTCTCTCTCTCTCTCTCTCTCTCTTTCTTTCTCTCTCTCTTTCTCTTTCTCTCTCCCCGTGTCGTGTAACCATAATAAAAGTGGCAAGAGTTTCGGCCGTGACGAAACGAGCGTATAAAAATTCGTAACGTTTTGCGACCAACGAAAGTTATATTTTTTCTTTTTTTTTTTCTCATAAAATTTATGCTATCTAAAGAGAATTTTAAATGTAAATGAAAGTTTCATTAAAACACACATTATAATATTTGAAAGAATATTAAAAATAAATTTGCGAATATTATTTTTCATTTGATAAAAAAATCTGTGGGAAAATTTTTAATTTCTCACAATATAAAAAAAAAAAAACGTACTTCTTTGTGTAATCCAAAAGAATTTTTTTATATAAAAGTAAACGTTCCATTGATATATATAAATAAATATATATATATATATATATATATATATATATATATATATATATATATATTAAAATATTTATCTAAAAGAAAATTAAAAATAAATTTGCGAGGACATTATCTTTCATTCGACTGACAAAATCAATTAAAATTTTGAATTTCTCACGTCGCAAGAGACCTATATACGTTTTCTTTGTGGGTATCCGAAGAAAAAAAATTTACAAATATATATAAATAAAAATGCCATTAAGATGCACGTAACAATGTTAAAAAGAATACGTAAAAATAATTTTCAATAAATTATTATAACCTTCTTAAACTCAATTAAAAGGGATTTATAAAGATTTTTAATTTTCCGCCATATAAATCTTTCGATTGGTCGTAAATCAATGTGTCTTCTATATTCCTCTGTGAGAAACTAAACGAAGATAGACAGATAAATAGATAATTAGAGATAGATAGGGAGAAGGAAGCGCAAAAGGTAATAGCTGCTTCTCAAGAAAATGTTTTATCAAGTGCAGCCGTTAGCAAGCCACGTAAAATTATTATTCAACGTGTGCTCTCGTCTACATATATACATATACACACGAAGAAGACTTAATGAATTTAAGATCTTTTGCGGTTGTAAGTTCCATGGAAAATTTTGAAGGAGACCAACGAACCGACGGATTTGCAACAAAGCACGAACTCGATATTCATTCTGCGTGAAAATTTGATTAAAAAAATTTTTAATTAAGTTAAAAAAGAAAATTATAAAAAGGAAAAGAAAAAAGAAATAATATACACATGAAAGTAATGAGAATGAAAAAGTTTGTGGTCCGACTTTTTTTCTCACTTTCTCTTCCCCCCTCTCTCTCTCTCTCTCTCTCTCTTTTTTTCTCTTATAGATCTTTTATATCTTAATGTTAAATTAGATTAATTTTAATTAGGGATTGCAGATAAATAAAAAAAAAAAAAAAAATATATATATATATATATATATATATATATTCAAATGTTATTTTCGAAAAATTAACAAATATCGTCTAAGTTAAAAGAGAAATCTCGTGAGATTTGTTATTGTATGAAGACGTACACAAATCGATTGACGTCTACAAGACATTAGTACGATGCACGTAGATTGAAAGTTCAAGTACAACAATGCGAAGGACGTTCCTTGGAAAATAAACGATCTCTAGTAAGTCTTTGGTGAAAGTGCAAGGTCTTATCAACCAATATAAATGATCTTCTTCTTTGATCTAAATATCCTCCTAAATACGTTTCAATGAATTTATTTATCTACCATTTTCTCTTTCTATATATATACATATATATATATATATATATATATATATATTTTATATAATATTATATAACTAATATATATTTATATAATATTTATTATATATAAAAATAGAAATGTGATTATTATATTCAAGACATACGTACATGATCGTATTTGATAATGTAGTATTATTGAAAAACATTGATAATTAAATTAACGAGTAGACAAATATTCATTTTTCCAATCGAATTAATACGAGCTATTCAGATTGATACACACGGTAACGAAATAAAAGAATACATCTTTACTTTCAAGGACAACGATCGATATGGTAATTAGACGCTTAATTATCACAAGATATTTATGATCGATATTTTTTCTCTTATTAGTCATATCCATCGAAAAAGTTAGCTATTCATTTCTCGAAATTGTAATTCTTTGAGTACGCTCTACAATTCTATTATTTAACTTAAAATGGAAATAAGTCTATGTACATATATATATATATATATATATATATATATACATATATATAAAAAGAGTTATATACATATTGTATATGTATATAAAGGGGCATGATTTATAAAGAATATAAATGTAAGAGAATGTGTATTCACGTGCGACTCCTATCCAGAAACATCGTTCAATGACACGAGCTTAGAAGTATGGTTTCTATGGTCGTTTCGACGAAAAACACACGAAAATGAAAACTACTTATACGTTTCAGCATTAAACTCTCGACGCGAGGATACGAACGGATACGTGACCGTAATGTAAACAATTCTTGGCGCCTCTATAGGTATACACGAACGAACGAACGAACAAACGAACCCAACAAGCTTTCATGCGAACATTTCTTATCGTTACCGAACTTAGAATTTATATATGTATATATATGTATATGTATAATATATATATATATATATATATATATATATAAACATATATGTATATATATCATAATACAATTTCTATAAAATTACGGACGATCGAATAAAACAAAAATATTAATCAAATAAATAAAACTTTTATTTATTTGATTAACATTTTTGTTAATAATTAATATTACGTATTTTATTAAATATATGTTCAGTATATATGAATACATTGATCGATATAAATAATTAAACGTTAAAATTATGTCGCTTATATTACGTATTAATATTTTTTTTTATTAATATTGATTATTTACTTAAAATACTAATTAAATGTTTCTGGAATACTGATCCAATAAATGAAAGCGTTTTTTCTTTATGATCTATAATTATATATATATATATATAAAATCACAAACGGTTGTATGAGACAAAACAAAACAAAAATAAATATAATAAACCGGTTTTGATTTTTTTTTTTTTTTTTTTTTTTCTTTTTTCGAAATTTCTTACAAGACAAAAATATATCCTTCTACGAATCTCTCCTCCTCTCTTACTCTCATCAATCCTCCTCCCCACGCAACCGCCATTTGCATCTTGCGACAAGGATAAACAGAAAGGAGGCACGTATCATACGATAACGATAACGCATACATATATATATAGTAATAATGCACGTTAGAAAAAAGAAAAAAAAATACCTTTTGCTAAGCAGTAAAACGTTGTTAGGCTTCTAGAAGACGGTGAATGAACGAAGACGTCTTGTGTTTCCGGTGATCACAGGAATAATTCTGATATCGCATCTACGCGCTGGAGTGCGCAATTAAAGTATAAAATGCGCGCAACAAACGTTGACCAGTTAGATTCGAGAAAATGACTTCGTTGTCAGGTACATCGAAGATTAAGAATAACTTCGTCTTATTATTCAATGTACGAGAAAATAATCTTTTGTTAATTCAACACACACATAGTCGCACACACTACACACGTCCCTACACACATGTATATATATATATATATATATATATATATATATATACGATGTACGAAAGATAATTAAAAAGTAATGTTATTGTCACTAGTTACGTTTGAAAAAATCAACACAAAATGTCCTTCGATCAGTTTTATTCGTCGAATACATTACCAAATATTTCGATGTAATAATAAAAGACTTACGTCGAAAAAACAAATTTCGTCGTCGAGTATAAGACTAGAAGACGTTAAAATGAAAAGTTGAAGAGCGCAACAACTCACCTCAATACGGTTCGGCACTACGGCTCGTACTGCGAAAAACCTCAACGATTGCTCGTCGCCACGCGACTACCAACTCGAACGGTCTACCGCGCAAGATGGCCGCCAGGACGAGCTTCTCTGATTGGCTACGGTAAATGAAGCTCGGTTACTTTCGATAGCCCGCTCTTATCTTCGTAAATGCGTTCACCTTCTGCTTTACATCCAAGCGAATTCTTTTGATAAAATTAAGTATGAAAAAAAAATATATTTAATGCTTATAGATAACTAAATATAATAATAATATATATGATTTAATATAATAGACGTATTTTTTGTATACAAAATTTACATCGTTTTAAAATTATAATAATAAATTATAAATTGTTAAATATATTTGAAATGTATTATTTCTTTGTAACAAATGAGATATAAATTAAAAAATATAAAAAGTATAAAAATTATGTATAATTCAAAGTTAAAAAATTTTATTAAAAATGTTCATTCTCTTTGTATAAATATAAAGAATTTTTGATAATATAAAGAATTATAATGAATTGTAAATCGTAATTACGAGATATTATTTCGTCGTCAAAGAGATAAAATGAAACCAACTGAAATACATAACAGTGCAAACTATATAACGTTACTCGTGCGTGGCATATTGTATTAGGTACATTCTTCGAACGCATTGAATATGAAAATAAATGACTCGATGTTTATTATACCTTTTCTCGTATTTTGAAATATATACGTGAAACTCTCTACTCGCCAAGTTTACACACAAAGCAGAGAAATTCTTGATAGGGGGTCGCACGCGCCTAAATACAGGGTTGCATTCTCTATTCCTGCACGCAACAGGAAGTACGATGGTTTGACCGACACAATGCTGTCAAAATAAATGCTTCGACAATACAAACCGAATGCATACACATGAATAAAAAAAAAGGAGAAAAAAGAGAAGATGGTTCTTTTATTCATTGTGCAGGAAGCACTAAACGAATATTTTTCTAATGTTGATTATAATTATTCTTTCTAAATTATTATAACAGTCACACGATATTTATCATATTCGTTTTATTTAATTTTCTTGTAAATTTTGTATTGTTCAAAAAATTTATTTTCAAAGTTATCGATAAAAGTTTCTGTTGTATGAACTTTTTCATTTCTCCTATTGAGGGCGCCACTCGTCAATTTTTTTTTTTTAGATATTAATCAATGTAACTGTAAACGTGAACGTTCTTCTATATATATGGATTTACACATATATTTTCTACATGCATATAGAAAGTTAGTTTTTCGAGAATAAAATATGGTCGTTACGTTCAATAGTTGCTAGGGATTTTTTTCAGTGTATTAACCAGTTGAATATAACAACAAAATAATATTTGTGTGTGAAAAAAGAAAAATATAAAATTAATACAATGGTAAGGAAAAATAAAACGATTGTTTATTTTTAAATAGCTCAGCTGATTCGTATATATCCGCTTGTAGCTTTAACCTGCAACTTTATAAGGAAATGTTACAGCTTAAAATAGATCAATACCTGAATTTAAAAGATTCTTATTCTTATCGTTATAATTATGCAAACAGATTCGTTTTATGTAAAAAATTGTTTGATCGCATACTTGAATGCAAATTTATTTCCATAATGAATCTACCTTTTTATAAAATATTTTAATTGCAGCAAAATCCAAACGAAGATACAGAGTGGAATGATATTCTTAGGAAGAAGGGAATTATTCCTGAGAAAGCCAAAGAAAAAGAAGTGACAGAAGATCAAATATTAGATATTGTAGAAAATACAATAAATGAAAAGACTGGATGCAGTAAGTGTCTTTTATCTTTGGCATTAATTAAAATTGAATAAATAATATTCAATCTTTCTTTTCTTTCTAGCTGCTAATGATTTAGAAAAAAAAACTTTGGACGAGTTGGATGAATTGGAAGACGAAGAAGATGAAATGATTCTTTTAGAATATAGACGTAAAAGGATAGCAGAAATGCAGGAGTTAGCAAAAAAAAACAAATATGGAGAGATTAAGGAAATATCTGGAAAGGAATATATTCAAGAAGTTAATAATGCAGGAGATGTTTGGGTAGTTCTGCATTTATATAAACCTGGGTAAGTTATCCAAGAGTAAAATTTCTAATATTTATTAAATTATATGTAATTTATTTCATATATATATATATATATATATATTTTTTTTTTTTTTAGAATTCCTATATGTTCACTTGTCAACCAATACTTGGCTTCCATAGCAAGAAAATTTCCTGCAACAAAATTTCTCAAAAGTATTTCCACTACTTGTATACCTAATTGGCCAGATAGAAATCTTCCAACTATTTTCATTTATCACAAAGGAAACATGGTTAAAAAATTTATTGGACCTATAGAATTGCGTGGAATGAACCTCACCGAAGAAGGTTAGAATTTGTTAATGTCATTGCATTAACTGTAATTATATATATTTGTAATATTATAACAACAATAACATACACATGAACATAAATATAATTTATGTTTTAGAATTAGAATGGATGCTTGGTCGAGCAGAAGCTATACCAACGCAAATAGAAGAAAATCCACGTCCACAAGTAAAAGATGTTTTATTTTCTAAATTAAAAGGCAATAGTGAGACGGATGATTGGTAACTTCTTTTTATAATTAGGTAATTATATAAAGACTAATGAAAAGGTGCTAAAAGTGTGAATATCATGTACCAAAAAATATTTTATTTCTTCTTTTAATTTATGTATATACAAAAATTTATGTATATACGCTTATTACAAAGTATTAACCTCAAAAATATTCAATGCTAATGTCTTTTAACAGAATAAAATATTTAATTTTCCTATTTTACAGTTTGCACAAGGTTTTATTTCTCCGTATTGTTTTTCGAAATGTACTACGATAATTTGATCAAAATTGGAAAAAAACAAAAAAAAAAAAAAAAGAAAAGAAAAGAAAAAAAAATAATTTTTCATTATTCATCGAAATTCGATAATAATCTCGATTTTTTTTTAATTATTTAGATTATAATTTTTAAAATAATAGAACAATATAAAATCGGAACTCTCTATTTTTCCTCGTAAGTGTAATAATATATTTTATCAATATTTACGTCACAATCCAATGATCGTGATAAAAAACGCATTAACAATGCGTACGTACAAATTAACAATACCGTATACGTACTTATTTAGATAGACTAATTTGTGTGTATTGATTTCTCGAGAATCGACCGAATGACTCCTTTTTCGTGCTGTTTATATTTTGTCCTCAAGGACTTCTCAGGTTTCTTTCTCACATGAGTGATACGTTACGTCTCTTTTTCATTGTCGACTAAACAATTCTAGTAAAGTCCTCGTCGCTACGACAAAAAACTTTAGTCGCTATTTGTCGCTCTAAGAAGACGGTCGTGTGACAATTTTGCCGGTGAGTTTTATTTGTCTTCTTAACGCATAATTTTTCATACCGATTTATTTCTCTTTAAATGAAAATTATTTAAAACAAATATTAATAAATTTTTCTCTTTTTCTTTTTTCCCCTCCTCCTCTTTTTTTTTCTTTTTTTTTTTTTTTTTTTTTTAACACAATTTTTTTATTAATTTTATTTCATTGTTTATGGATTGTATGTATGTGTACTAAATGATCAGAACAAAATTATGCAAATTCTTTGTCATTAAAAGAAATGATTTGTTCGATTATTTTTAATCAACGATATTCTTTCAAATATGTAATTGAGATTAGCAATATAATTAAGTTTTTTTTTTTTTTTTATTCAGTGATAATATAACGATGACGAATAAACGTTTGATTTTGTTAGTGTGTTTGTAAGAATCTTTTTACTAAGAAGAAATGAAAGGAGTGGGGATAAATCAAGTTAACATGTCTCTCTTTGTATTAGAATACACGTATGCATTATATATTTTATACGATTGGGCTGCAGTTGTTTGATTCAATTGTTTATTACATTTGTAATTCGTTCGAATAATTCGTACGATTGATTATCGTTCATTAAGATTATTATAGATTATATTTTAACAGTGAGCATATATGTATATAATTTTGATCTTTAATCCGTTCATTTTTCTCATCTCGATTATTTTATTAATAATTTACAGTAATATATCTGTCAAATTTAAATCAATGATACGAACAATTGGTTATTAATTATCGATTAATTATTTTAAAGATACATATATATATAAAACTATCGATTTATGTTCGTTCCGATGTTCTCTTTATTTTTTAGGTATTATGAATATTAAAGAAGAGAATGTAATTAGTAGTTTGGAAAATGATGCTTGGACATCTTCGAATAATTTAGAAGACAAAAGAATGGATAGTAATGTCGATGAATCTGATTGTTTTAAAAAGGAACATGATATTTCAATGATTAGGACAGATGTTTATGATAATCAAATTGAATTATTATTATTGACAGAGAATGAGAAAGAAAATGAATGTATTATCGAGATACCAGATTCTGTCGTTAACTGTGATTATGAGACATCTAATGATTTTACTAAAACACTTAATGATTCTATATGGATTATGACTGATAAAGAGGCACAAGATGTTAATAAAAAAATTCTTTCCTTAGATTCACAAGTGTTTAAATTAACCATGTTGGAAGGTGACGATACGGTATCTTACTTGACATATAAATGTGATTCAAGAAATAATAGAGATTTATTAAAATTGCAATCTGATAAGAATAAATTCATACTTAATAATCTTTCTAATACTCGTAGTTTACCTAATATATTAAGAGGCCCTAAAACATTTTCTAAACATGATACATCCTCTATTACATTTGAAACAGAAGATAATTCTTATAATACTAATTTCATACTTGAAAATAATATTTTTGAAGAAGAGAACATTAAAAATGTTACAAAATCCCATCATAAAAGAAAACAAAGACATAACCCATTGATTATACAAGAAGAATCTATGAATTGGGTGGTTAATAATACAGATAATTGCAATGACAATTCTATAAGAAAAAATAAACCCAACTCGAGGAAAGAAGCTAAACTTAATAATAGCAATAAAAGAAAAATGAAACATAAAAGGAAATCATTTATATATAAAAAGGTAATTGACAAACAACCTGTCAAAAAAGCTTTTCAGGAATCTAATGTTACTACAGATTCTATTGTGTCTAATTTGGAATCTAATAAAGAGAGAACTAATGATTTAGATCTTTCTATCGAATTTAATGCATTTTATGAAGAACAGTTTCATGAAGATTATACGGATCACTTTGACATCTTAACCGATGTTATAAAAGAACAACAAGTTTTAGGTGATGAATGTTATGATATACATTCTAATAACATTCATAGTTCTAATGTTATGGATTGTCCAGAATTACAATGTCAGGAATCTCTAAGATATAATTTTTTAGAACAGATAGATAATAGTTGGGAAGATAAAAATATTATTTTTAAAGATGATAGCCTATCAGACTGTGAGGATTATTTTCAACATGAAAATAATAATTATTTATTGTTTGGAAAATGTTCGGATACAAAACATATTTCTTCAAATGAATGTGATTTAGAAATGGCAAGTATTTATACTATGTACGATAAAAATTATTTATCAAGTTATTTTAATGATTCATTGGATAATACATTATGCCAAAAAAATCTATCATATAATTGTCTACAAAATTCTTTGGACAAAGTTAAAAATTCGGATAATCTGTTACTTGAAAAAAAAATATATGAAACTTATTCGGAAAGCCAATTGAATAACGATCTAAATTCTTCAAATATTAATTTTGCATCTACTAATGTTAATAAAAATACAACACATGATTTTTTAAATAATGATTTAGAACATTCAACTATTATAAGTGAAAAAGTCAATGCACAACAGAGTATACAATCTGATGTACTTCTCAACGCAGATCTTTCTGCAAAATTCTCATCAGATTCAAAAAAAGTAACGTTAAAAAATTTACCCAAGAATGATATGCCATTAGAAAAAGTCGTACAAGAAAAAAAAGAAATGCATTATAATTATATGATCGTCCACAAATTTGACGAAGAATTTAAGTTAAAATGTAATTACGAAGAAACAAATAATAAACTATTTTTAATAGAAGAAAGTGACTCAATTATAGCGGAAAATCATAATTTAAATGACATAAAGAAAACAAAAAATGTTATAGAACCGTAAGTCATATACATGTATATTTCATTTAAAAATTTTAATAGATTACATGTAATTAAATGTATTTGTAGTTCACAGTGTTTACTATGTCCATTAACATTTTCATCCAAACGTTCACTGGCATTACATATAGCAGGAGCACATGGAGGTAGCAAATATATTTTTTTCTGCATGTATTTTATATATTCTCAATTTTATTATTACATATCTTTTTATAGATATGTATGTAATATTGTGCGAACGGTGCGGTCGACTTTTCAATAAAAAGTATATCTTTAATAAACACTATATACATTGTGGCTGTGTTAAACTACCTTTTACTTGTAAAATGTGTAATAGAAATTACAGGTAAGAAAGGCATTTATATTTTTTCACAAAGAAAGAATAGAGCAACGTGTATGTAGCTAAATATTTTATATTTAATAGTTTCTATATATTTATGTACTGTTTTTTAGGCATAAATCATCTTTGTTGCATCATCTTAAAATCGAGCATCAAATGGAAAATAAACCACATACAACAAAGGCATATAAATGTGATATTTGTTCCAAAATATATAGAAAATATGGTGCTTTTGAAAAGCATTTGGGTATACATGTTAGTTCCCAAAAATCTCTAAATCTAAGGAATAGGAAATATACTTTCATAGTCGCTGACTAATACCCATTATCTTTCACATATTGCATTGAATATATCAATACTAACAAATTATTGAAATAAGTAGGTTACACTTAAGCAATGTGATAATTATTATTTTACAATCAATTTCATATGATATATTATTTTTATAAGTTTACAACAATATTTTTTTATATACTTGATAGAAAACTTTTTGTTTTTAGTTTATGTTCACGCATCGTTTAATTTTCGTTCATTTAAACAAATTAACCGACATAAAAGAAAAAGAGAGGAAAAGAAAATAAAAGAAAATTGTCCTTCAAGCGTGCTTACATCGATTCCTCTAAGATATTAAGTATTTTTTATCTTACATAATATTCTATTTATGTACATTCGACTGACTTAGAATATACTACTATAGTTTATATATATATATATATATTTTTTTTTTTTGTTTAATTATTATTTTATGTGCAATTTTTATTTTTATACTTTTTATAAACGTGTATAAATGGATTATATTAGAAAACATTTCAAACAAAACTAATTTTATCGTTAAACATATACATACGCATTATGACAAATAAAATTTGTCATATTTTTGTTCATTTAATCGCTTTAAGGAGAGAGGATATAAAAAATCGAAGTCGTTATAATCTATAAGACGAAAGATTGTTAAAATAATGATCTTCGAAAGAAAATTATATCGGCTGATATTTGTATGTACTTAATTTTTGATTAATTTTTGATAGGACAATTCTCATTCACAGAGAAATCTCTTGCGATAATTTAATGCGAGATAAATGAATAAACAAAAATAAGAGATGACCAAAAATTTGTACTACTTCAAATTGTACGCAGTATTTCCCATATCCTCGGTCTTGTAAAAAAAATGTGACGTGTAAAAAAAAAAATTGTCAAATATATAATAAAAGATATAATATTTTCATATAATATTTAATAACTTTCGCAAAAATAAAAAATAAAAATATTATCATCTTCAATAAGAAATTCTCCAAGATAACAAATATATGGAAATATTGTGTGTAAGAAGTGTTACATAGGAAGTATATATGAAGATTCCACTGATGTTATTGTTCTTTGTATATTAATTACAATAATTATTAACATTTATCTTATTTAATAATTGTTACATTATATTTTTACCCATAATTTATTACAACAGACTAATATCCATCTATACCAAGAGGAAAAATGTTTTCAAACAATTGAAACAATTATTAATCCATAAAATGGTTCTTTAATGGCTTTTCCGTATCTAAAGTCGTATGTAAAATAAATGGTTAAATAAAAACAAAACAATTATGATAAGAAGAGAATAAAAGAAATAATTAAATTTATTCGATTATCGATACGTGACGTTTGACGATACAATTAAAATAAGCACATTGTCTAATATTATTATTGTTATTAGTCTCTTGTGTTTAATTATTGTTGTTAATGAATTGTTTGCACACATGAAAGACTGCAAGTCATTGGAAAAAAAAAAGATCCATTGAGACGATCACGCACGCGATAAAAAAGCTTTGAGTTAATTGCTGTATATAAATTATCGAAGAAAGACGTTCATTTCTTATTGTACGGAAACGATCCTTCGACTAATTAATACAATTTAATTAATTTTTTTTATCGTTGCATTTAAATACGATTTATCATCATTGACGACGTGTTCATTGTAGACCGATTTAAATGTAAAAACTAAATATTGCGTAACTTCTTTTTTTTTTTTTTTTTTTTTTTTTTTTTTATTTTTTTTATTTTTTAATCCAAGAAAAAAATAATTTTTTTCCCTTTTCTATTCAAAAATGATTGAATCGTGCAAAGTGTTTGAATTGGATTTATTATACTTTTCGCTTTTTTTTGCATGAAGAAACAAGATCTTCTTATTGATTTCCAATAAATAAAAAGAATGAGTAATAATTTCGTAACTTGCAAAATTTTTTTTAGCCAATAGAAATCTTGAGACATTGGGAATATTGGGAACGATGATTAAAATGGTATTTTTTGGTTCATTTTATTTATTTATTTATTTTATATATATATATATATATATATATATATATATATATATATATATACATGAAGGAATAAAAGGATACTGGAGATTAGAAAAATGATAAATGATTTTATGGACATGTGTAAATCTTTTTCAGATTGCAGATATAACAATTTCATACTACATCGAGTTAAAAAAATTGTGTCGTAAAAATTCCCTTTTGTTATTTAGCATTTTAACCATTTCGAAACAACGCGCCACTTTTCATTATAATCTCACTGAAGCCAAAATGATAAATATTGTAAAGACTATATATTTTTTACATTTACAAAATAAATTGGCTTAAATTGTTTTAAGTTATATCTAATCAATTAGTTGTTCTAATGACAAAGAAAATTACAGGATACATTGTGTATAGATTGAAAATGAATGATATGTGACATTTGAAATATGTATGTAACTCGTTAGTGCGATAAAGAGATTAAATCATTAATATATATATATATATATATATATATATA